>NC_090030.1:6025630-6218130 GCF_037176765.1 Anolis sagrei
ACATCCATCTATTCTAAAAGCTTCATGGAAGAATAAGTCAAAGTCATACTTTCCACCACGAACTTTCCATTACAAAGGGCTCCAAAGAATAATGCTGGATCTACACTGCCTTATATCCCAGGATCTGATCCCATATTATCTCGTTCTCCCAGATTATCCACTAGTGTAGACTCATATAATCAAGTTCAAAGCAGATAATCTGGGATCAGATCCTGGGATATAGGGCAGTCTAGATCCATCCTTAGGCTACTGAGTGTAACAAGGCCTTCTCATATGTAGAAAAGCAAAGTCAAGTCTTCAATCATCCCTGGGTGATGTGGTGTCCTTCCATATCTCTCTACCCAGTGCTCATCTAATGTCTTCCTAAACCTGAAATTCCCATTATACTGGGGTCTTCACAGCAAAGCCTGGTAGATAACTTGTGTACGGAGCAGCCCTTCCTGCACAACCTCGAATACAAATGCATGAGATGCTCCACCAGGATGGACCATAAGATACGCAATGCATGCATCTGATAGAAGGTTAGTTATCTGATATAATCAGAGCTTGGCCACTGAATTAAGTGACTTCCTGTTAATAGCTGTGATCACCATAGCAATGCCACATGCCGTTTCAGCCCTCTAATCATCCATAGCTACCTGGGCATCCTCTACCTTGTCTCCCTTGCTCCCAGACCAAGCTGCCTGAAGCACACCATCTGTTTTGAGGACAAATCATCAGCTATGTGATTATCTAAACCAGGCAAATAGCACTCCAGGAACAATATGTTAGATTGCAGGCAGCATAGTGTAAATGCTTGGACAAGACGCACAATCCTTGAGGACTTGGAAGTGAGGAATTTAATGACTTGGATGGAGTCCTGGTTATCACACCAGAACAGTATGGAAGAGTTAGCCAGCCTCTCTGCTAATAGCTACAATGCCACTAATGTGGTTAAAAAGTCCAAGGAACATGAAGTCCTTTTAGGTTGACTTCTATTTACTCAACAGGCCAAGATTCATTATACCAACAGCTCCTAAAGCCAAACCACAGATCTTCAGCTGCATCCAAGTGCATCAGAAGCTTGCTAATCTAAGATCTTATCTCTCAAAGGAAACCCCATTGTGAACTCCCTCCATACTTCCAGGGAAACCCTCATGGCAGCTGTTTCCTTCAAATGGAGTGCAGGCCTTATAAAGCCCTTCATGGCAATACACATCCTGAGCAAAGAGCCTCTATATAGATTCACCACGTTGAATGCAAAATGTAAGTACCATATATACTCGAATATAAGCTGAGTTTTTCATCCCTTTTTTTAGGCTGAAAAAGCCCCCCGCGGCTTATACTCAAGTCAAGGTGATTTATTATATTATGTTATTATTATTATTATTATTATTATTATTACATTTATTATTTTATTCTATTTATTTTTATTCTTATTACAGTTACATTATTTTACTCTATTATTATTATTACATTTATTTTTTCTCTATTTATTATTATTTTATCAGATTTATTATTTTACTCTATTATTATTACATTTACATTATTTTAATCTATTATTGTTACATTTATTTTTTCTCTATTTATGATTATTATTAGTACAATTACTATTTTACTCTATTATTATTATTATTGCATTTACATTTTTACTCTATTACCATTACTATTATTATATTTATGTTTTCTCTATTTATTATTATTACACTTATTACTTTCTCTATTTATTACTATTACATTTATTGTTTACTCTATTTATTATTAATAATCCATTTACTGTTTTACTCTATTTATTATTATTATTATTATTATTGTATTTACATTATTTTACTCTATTATCATTAGTATTATTGTATTTATTTTTTCTATTTATTATGATTACACTAGCTGTACCCGCCACACATTGCTGTGGCCAACCTTTCCCTCTTTCTCTCCTTCTTTCCCTCCTTCCTTCACTCCCTCTTTCCTTCCTTCCTTCCTTCCTTCCTTCCTTCCTTCCTTCCTTCCTTCCTTCCTTCCCGTCTTTCCTTCTCTTCTTCCTTCCTTCTCTATCTCTTTCCTTCCTTCCCCCTTTTTCTTTCTCTTCAGCTGTCTCTCTTTTCTTCCTTCTCTCTTTCCCTCCCTCCCTTTCTCTATATATTCCCCCCTTCCTTTGCTCCCTCTTTCCTTCCTTCTTTCCCTTTTTTCTTTCCTTCTTCCTTCCTTCTCTAACTTTCCTTCCTTCCCCCTTTTTCTTTCCCCACCTCTTTCCTTCCTTCTCTCTTTGTTTCCATGCTTCCTTCTCCCCTTCCTTCCTTCCTTCCTTCCTTCCTTCCTTCCTTCCTTCCTTCCTTCCTTCTTTCTTTCTTTCCCTCCCTCTTTCTTTCCTTTCTTTCTTTCTTTCTTTCTTTCTTTCTTTCTTTCTTTCTTTCTTTCCTTTTTTTCTCCCCTTCCCTCCCTCTTTCTTCCCTTTTTTCTGTATTGTCATTTAGCTTTCCATCATTTAGCTTTTGGGGGCTTTTTAAGTCCCTTCTGCTGTGTTTTTCAGTGTTTTTATGAGTGAAGGACATGCACTGGGTTGTCCAAATTTGGTGTCAATTCGTCAAGTGTTTTTTGAGTTCTGTTAATCCCACAAACGAACATTACATTTTTATTTATATAGATTGATTATTTTACTCTATTTATTATGTCATTACATTTATTATTTTACTCTATCATTACTGTTATTATTACATTTCCATTATTTTACTCTATTATTGTTATTACATTTATTATTTTACTCTCTTTATTATTATTGGAAGGATACGTAAGCACATTTACATTGAAGAAGGTCAGAATAATAGTTTAATCAGAGTTGGACAGTCTCATCTTAATTTACAGGTTTATGTAAATATTTAAAAAAACATTTAACCTACTGATGCGCCAATTAATGTAATTTTATTGTTTTATTTTGAAATTTACTATTAGCCGCTGCATTTTCCGCCCTTGGTTTATACACGAGTCATTACATTTTCTCCATTTTTTTGTGGTAAAATTAGGTGCCACGGCTTATATTCGGATCGGCTTATACTTGAGTATATACGGTATCTGGTCGATTCCTGTAAGTCCTGCAAAGTAGCTTTCTTCATTTGTAAAAATGATCTGATTTGAGTATTAAAATCCAACAATATGTTGTTTCCCCTTTCACCAGGGGCACACCCAATTAATTAATTTTCACCGGGGCCGCCAAAGGGACAAAGCAGCTCACAGTTTCATCGTACGCAACTCATTTTAAAAATAGCCTTCCTGATTTCATTATTGTTATTCTAGCTTTTGACTTTGCTCATGACTTTGCTCGTATGAACTTTTGAGCATCTGTCAAATGCCATCAGGGACTTGACAGATAATGCACTGAAATAGCCATGGCGAGGATTTTGGTGGAAGACTTTCCTTCTTTCTTTTTAGTGGCAAGTGTAGATTTGTTTTTAAAAATGGATTAGAACCACTTTTAGCTACATTTTGAAAAAATATTTTGAATTTACTTCACTGTATCTAGTTGTGACCCCCAGGTTGTGCCAGTCAGCTTTCGTATGATATTGTTTCTAGCACCCACTTTTTGCTTGATGTTCAGGCAGTGATTCTTGTAGGTCAGAGCACGGTCCAGAGTGAGTCCCAGGTATTTGGGTGCACTGCAATGCTCCCATGGGATTCCTTCCTTCCCAGGTAATAATCCTCAGAGCTCGGGATGCTTGTCTGTTCTTGAGGTGAAAGGCACATGTCTGTGTTTTAGATGGATTCGGGATCAATCAGATACAGTGAAGACATCTGCCCTTACGCTATGCTACTCTGCTGCTGAGTATGCATGCCCAGTAGGCTTGGGTAACAACGGAAAAAATTGTTTCTAAACTCGTTTAGTTTTTAGGGGTCCATCGCGTTTCGTTTTTTAAAAGAATTCCGAAATTTTCCTTTTAAAAATTTCAAAATTTACGAAATTTCGTATAATTACGAATTGATTCGTTAATGGCAGACACGATTGCGCTATATGCTTAAAAAAACCTCCAAATGGGACAGGGGGAACTTCTGAAGCTTCCCTCTCCCTCTGTTGTTGACTGTTGGTGTGATAAAACAAACAACAACTATAAAACTTGCACCAGACATGCGAAAATAATTACGAAATAATTACGAAATAATTACGAAATAATTTCGAAATAATAACGAAATAAATTGAAAAAATTGTTTCGAATCTAATTTACTCCTCACCCTATTCCTGCATGGCTCAATATTGGATCGTAAGCTAATTTAAATACGAATTAATAACGAATTACGAAATTAACGAACGAAACCGCCCAAGCCTAATGCCCAGTGTGGAACACATCTCACTACGCTAAAACAGTAGATGTGGCTCTTAATGAGACATGCTGCATTATCACAGGGTGTCTGCACCCTACACCACTGGAGAAATTACACTGTCTAGAGCAGGGGTCCTCAAACCTTTTAAACAGAGGGCCAGGTCACAGTCCCTCAAACTGTTGGAGGGCCGGATTATAATTTGAGAAAAACATGAATGAATTCCTATGCACACTGTACACATCTTATATGTAGTGCAAAAAAACCCCCTTCAAAACAATACAATAATTAAAATGAGGAGCAATCTTAACAAATATGAACTTATTAGTATTTCAATGGGAAGTGTGGGCCTGCTTTTGGCTGATGAGATAGGATTGTTGTTGTTGTTGTGTGCTTTCAAGTCGTTACAGACTTAGGTTGACCCTATGCAAAGGCCAGGTAAATGACCTTGGAGGGTCGCATTTGGCCCCCGGGCCTTAGTTTGAGGACCCCTGGTCTAGAGCGTATTGCACCACCTGACATCCACCAGGAAGAAGTAGCCAATAGTGAAAGGACCAAGGCAGTGACATCTCCAGCGCATCCCTTGTTTGGGTATCAGCCAGCACGTCTCGCTGAAATAGTTTTCTAAGATCTACAGAGACACTCGCTGGAACACCTCAGCAAGCGAGAGTCCAAAAGTGGCAGGCTCAAACCAAGAACCTCAATCAATGGCTGATACCAAATGAAAGACTCCCCCCTGGGCACACAGAAGATTGGGCGACTTGGAAGGCACTGAACCGACTGCGCTCTGGCACCACGAGATGCAGAGCCAACCTCAAGAAATGGGGCTACAAAGTGGAATCCACGACATGCGAGTGCGGAGAGGAGCAAACCACTGACCACCTGCTGCAATGCACCTTGAGCCCTGCCACATGATGCACAATGAAGGACCTTCTTGCGGCAACACCAGAGGCACTCCAAGGGGCCAGAAACTGGTCAAAGGACATTTAATCAACTACCAAGCTTCCAAACTCTGCTTTGTCTGTTTGTTAAAAATTTGTTAACAATGTAATACAATTGTCTGGTTGATACTGACACGACAAATAAGTAAAAATAAATAAATTTTGAATTTACTTATATTACTCAAGTAAACTAGTTGATAAAGCTTGAACAAAACAGAAATGGTTGCAGATTCTGTAGATTATGCTTTAACTGGTCTCGTTGTACAGATTTTCTGATCCTATGTGTGTTTTTACCAGTTGCAGGTGATGGATCCTATGTCAGTGTGCTAGTGAAACCACTGTAGTTTTTCCTCTGGGCAATCAATCCCTTAAGCAGATTCACTATTTTGGACTGTTGATTTGAAATTTGTACTAACATCCAGGCTGGAATTTTACTATTGTTGTCTCCACATCGGATCCAGGTTTACTTTTCCAGCATAGGCTGGAAAAGTAAACATAACATACGAATTGTGCAAAAGTGGTCAAATGTTCACAGATGCTGCGACAATGATGGCAAAACAGAAAACGGATGCTACTCAAGCTGTTTAGAAGCAAGCTAGGCAACTTTATCTCCTGCTGTAAACCGCTTTCATTACCTTTCCCCTATGCGCTATTCAAAAAGTGCCTTGTGCCATTACATCAGTGTGAAACCATTGCATCAGTGTAAAAAACAGACACTTGGGACTGGAAGCATGAAAAACGGCATTGCTGCTGTGCTGTCGCCTTTGTTGATGGTCCCTATTGTACAATGCCTTGCCAGTCTGCTTTCTCCCTGTGATTATCCCATCTCTCTATGCCCATTGGTGGCTCACAACCCCATAATATTCCTGTTGCTTATCTTGGTGCATTGGGTCAATTCAGTGGTTTGGGATTTTCCAGCTATCGCCATCTTTCCCTTCACCTTGTTATTCCATCTATATAAATAAAAATGTAATGTTCGTTTGTGGGATTAACAGAACTTAAAAACCACTGGACGAATTAACACCAAATTTGGACACAAGACATCTATCAGGACAATGTATTTCCTTCACTCAAAAAATTGCTTTTGTCATTTGGGAGTTCTAGTTGCTGGGATTTATAGTTCACCTACAAAGTGCATTCTGAATCCCACCAATGATGGAACTGAACCAAACTTGGCACACAGTTCTCCCACGACCAACAGAAATAAGAAATAAAATTTTTTAGAAATAAGAAATAAAAAATATGGACAGGCTCACATTTTTAATATCAAGAGGTAAAGGGATAAATATGAGAGAAACACACTGGGAAGAAGTGATGGACTATTTTAGACAAAAAAAACAAGAAGATTCTGATTTAGAAGGAGAAAAAGGGAAGAAGAGAAAGAAGAGAAGGAGAAAGAAGTTGAGGAGAAAAAGAGTTCGAAATAAAGGATGGAAGAAGATTGAAAAAACCTCAAGAAGTCCCTGGGAAGTCAACAACATCTATTACTCTAGTTTTTAATGGGGTGGCGGGCTTTTATCTTTTCCTCCCCCCCCCCCCCACCCTTTTCCTCTACTCTACACATCACAATCTTTTCGGGTGTTTTCTTTAAAAGCAAATTCACAAATTCACTACTTTCCTTCTTTTAAATGTAAATTTGAAAACCTAATAAAGATTATTAAAAAAGAAGAAGAAAATACTGGAAGGGTTTGGTGGGTATTGTCCTTTGGTTTTGAAGTTGTAGTTCACCTACATCCAGAGATCACTGTGGACTTAAACAATGATGGATCTGGACCAAACTCTACATGAAAATTCAATATGCCCAAATATGAATATTGGTGGAGTTTGGGAAAAATAGAATCTTGACATTTGGGAGTTGTAGTTGCTGGGATTTATAGTTCACTTACAATCACAGAGCATTCTGAACCCCACCAACAATAGAATTGGGCCAAACCTTCCACACAGAACCCCCATGTGGGCCACAGCAACGCATGGCAAGGGACAGCTAGTAAATAATAATAACATTTTTTTAAAACCCCACAGCAGCCCCTGACATGATCTGTTTCCATAAACATGAGCTGAATGCATTGGGTTCAGCTCTGGCCAGTCTACAAAGTGTGCATTGCAAAAAGTTTGTCACATATCCCCTGGACAAAAAGTCCGCACAACTTTCCCTTGACAATTTAGGCAATCCCTTCTGTGTTCAGTCACCTTTTAACTGTTAGGCTAATCTCCTTTTGGAAATGAATCTTTGAAAATTATACCATTTTGCTTTCCCAACAAATGGAAATCCTGGAAATGTCTGCTATTTCCAACAATTAAGAAGTGCTTGGCTGTCTCCCTCCTGTGAACCAAATTAATTTAGATTCAAGATAGATTTTTTCAAGGTTCTGAGTAAACTTTCCAAACTGCTTTAAACCTTTTTCTCATTAAATCTCTCCCCAGACATCTGTCTGAAATATCTATCAGTCTCATCAGAAGATGTAAGCATCTCACTCCATGTAAATGATCGCAAGCATGAATTTTAGCATTTTCTAAATCAAACCGCAGTTCACAAACCCATGCCTCCCCTGTTCCAGCAATTTTACAAATAAGCCAAAGTGAAACAGCCACATTTAACTCTGTCACTTTCAAGCAAAACGTGATGTCAGCCTTGTGTTTTGATATATACGAGTCTATCAGCTGCAATGAATATTGCAAATGAAATTAGCAGACGGAAACCAGCCTTCTTCATATGTTTTATTACTGAACATCTCGGATACAAATACTCAGGCGGAAATTTTGCATTACCTAATGGAATGTTGTGGTTTGTTTTAGTAATGAAAGTTCTAAAGCTTCGTCATTTTTTAATATATATATATATGACAACATAAAGATCCATGTACATTCATACTAATGATCTATCCACAAGGCAATTAATGGATGTTCTGTTGAAAGTAATCTCACCTTCAGAGAGAAAGGGATTAAACATAGCAGGAGAAGTCCAGATTAGAACCATAGACTTACTATTGATGTTTGTCCCCCAAATAATTCTTCCATGGGGAGACCAAGATGCTTAATTATCAAGCTATTGTCCTCTCAACCCTGTTACATGTCCAAGAAACATGGACTGTCTACAGATGTCGCACTCAACTCCTGGAAAGAATCCATCAGTGTTGCCTCCAAAAAATCCTGCAAATCTCTTGGGAAATCAGGTGGACAAATGTCAGTGTGCTGGAAGAATCAAAGACCACCAGCACTGAAGCCATGATCCTTCACCATCAACTCCACTGGATTGGCTACATTGTCTGAATGCTAGATTACCATCTCACAAAGCAGTTACTATACTCCCAACTCAACAACGGAAAACAGAATGTATTGTTGAAGAGTGTATTGTTGAAGGCTTTCATGGCTGGAATCACTAGGTTCTTGTGGGTTTTTTCGGGCTATAGGGCCATGTTCGAGAGGCATTTCTCCTGACGTTTCGCCTGCATCTATGGCAAGCATCCTCAGACGTAGTGTTGAAGACTTTCATCAACAGACTCACTGGGTTGTTTTAGGTCTTTTTGGGCTGTATGGCCATGTTCTAGAAGTATTATCTCCTGACATTTTGGCTGCACCTCACAACCTTTGAGGATGCCTGTCATAGATACAGGTGAAACGTCAGGAGAGAATATTTCTAGAACATGGCCATACAGCTCAAAAGACCTACAACAACCCAGGAAAACAGAATGTTGGTGGACAGGAAAAGAGACTGGATGGCCTTAAGTATGGAGGTTCTGTGTGGTAAGTTTGCCCCAATTCTGTCATTGGTGGGGTTCAGCATGTTCTTGGATTGTAGGTGAACTATAAATCCCAGAAACTACAACCCCCAAATGTCAGGGTCTATTTCCCCAAACTCCACCAGTATTCACATTCAGGCATATTGAGTATTCATGCCAAGTTTGGTCCAGATCCATCATTGTTTGAGTCTAAAGTGCTCTCAGGATGTAGGTGAACTACAACTCCCAAACTCAAGGTCTATGTCCATGAAACCCTTCTAGTATTTTCTGTTGGTCATGGGAGTTCTGTGTCCCAAGATTGGTTCAATTCCATAATTGGTGGAGTTAAGAATGCTCTTTGATTGTAGGTGAACTATAAATCCCAGCAACTACAACTCTCAAATGACAAAATCATTTTTTTTATTGAAGGACATACATTAGGTTGTTAGGTGTCTTGTGTCCAAATTTGGTGTCAATTAGTCCAGTGTTTTTTTAGTTATGTCAATCCCACAAACGAACATTACATTTTTATTTATATAGATTGTGATTGTGCCATTGAACTATCATGTTGGCAGATTGAACAACTGGATGCTTCCTCCTCCAATCATGAATATGACTTCTGTGCTAAGAAAGACCCATTCTTTTCAATCACTGGATGACCTGAAGCTAAATTTGTAAATGGCTCTATCAAAAAACATTTTGTTTGAGATGATGCAAAGGAGAGTGGAAGGTTCAATTTGCAATGGTTCTTTCCACGACGTAAGTCAGAAGGCACTTTCGATGCTTCAGGCACCAAATGATCAAACACCCTCTAAGCTGCATATAGATATACGACAAGGAGAGATAGGAGATAATGAGGAAGTAAAACCATTATTTTTGAAATCTTAAAAAAAAAACCTTTAAAATCCTCTAATATAAAAACAACAACAATTTTAGCCACTTCTCCAATTGGTTTTGGGTGGGTTGCAACTAAAACACATAATCATCATAAACAAACGTTGCATAAAATACACATATTTCTACAAAGATCTCTATTAAAACTAAAGAAGGCTGGGATATACAGTCTGTATGCTTTCCTGACTTTCATTGTAGATGCAAAACTATTCCTGTGTTACACAATTTACCAGGTTTTCCAGCGACAACAAAATTAGCACTAATTTATGAAAGCTGTGTTTGGTGCTTGTAAAGCATTGTCATAAATTATGCATGTAAGCATGGCAATGCTAATGAAAAAAAGTCCTCATTTGGAAATGATTACTACAAATTCTGCAGTCACAACAGTGCTAAGTTAATTTATTTGTGGATCTGGAGAAGATCTTCACCAAACGTTCACTATGTGTTTTGTTTTTGTTTTGTCAAGTCCTGGATTTGATAGTTTGCATGAGAAAAAGGAAGGAAGAGATGGAATGCCAAGCGGATTGACACATATACTCATGTATAAGTCTAGACAACTTAATTAAAAAGTCAGCCCAAAAAAACCTTGACAAATTCTTCTCACTATGAACTGATCTTTGGTTTACCAATAGGGCATATCAAAATTGATAATTTGTCCCAAATCTTGCCCTCATCTTATCCATTAACATGTTGTGCAGCTAGTTAGTAGCCAGCTGCATTAAATCACTACTGACCGAGAGGTTATGAGTTCTAAGCCAAATGATCCGTGTTGGAGTGATCTCCTGACCATTAATAGTCTAGCTTGCTGTTGACTTATGCAGCCTGAAAGACAGTTTCATCTGTCAAGTAGGAAATTTAGGTACTGCTTTATGCGGGGAGGCTAATTTAACTAATTTATGACACCATAAAAATCCCCAGCAGCGTGCGTAAGAATGAGGAAGTACTCTATCTAGGACTCGGAGTCACAAGTGGACAGTGAATAATAATAATAATGGTAAACCTTTAATTATACTCCACTACCATCTCCCGGAGGACTCGGTGTGGCTTACAAGAGGCCGAGCCCAAATACATCAATAAACAACACAGCAATACAAACAATAAATAAACTCATAAAGAAAGCAATAAACAATAACAGTAACACCACGACGCATTAAAAACCCGTGGCAGGGCCAAATGTAATAATTAAAATTTTAAAATACTGGGCATGACAAGATGACATATAACTAGGATAGGTATTTGGAGAGAAATGGAGTGAGGAGACAATCCTAGATCATTAGTAAAGTGCGATTAGGGACATATTGCTTATATTATTGGTACTTTCTTCAATTTTTTTCTCATCTGGAGACTTCTTTCTCTTATTTACTTATTATTTATTTATTTACAGTATTTATATTTTGCTCTTCTCACCCTGCAGGGGACTCAGGGCAGATTACAATGCACATCTACATGGCAAACATTCAATGCCATAGACATACAACATATATAGACAGACAAAGAGGCAATTTAACATTCCAGCTTTCTGGCTTCAAGAAGGTATGCTCGATTCCGGCCAAAGGGGGAGCTGCCGCTTCACCATCCACTCATGACACCAAGTCCTTGATGGAGTACTTCCTCATTCTTACGCATGCTGCTGGAATGTTTTATGGTGTTGTAAATTAGTTAAATTGTGTGACAAATAAATAAATAAATAGACAATGAATATTTGTCAAAGAGCTACTCAATACGGTGTATACCATTGTGACTTGGTGCATGTTAGGGAATTACCAGAGTAATTTTGAAGGGAAGGACAAATATCTCCTATTCCTAGGAAGTTAGGAGCAATGTAACTAAGTCTGATTATTTGTGTCTGCAAACAAAATGAAAATTGGAGTAGTTTCAGAAAAATAACAATGGAGGCTAATCATTCCTCATCACACAGCTATTCCAGATATTAATTAGCACATAGACTACATCAGCAATATTCATTCTATTGCACAGTTGCTAAGAAACCTGCCAGAAAGTGCTGAAGGGAGTCACTCTGAAAGTACCGGATCACTTCAGGTAATCTGTGAGTTTCTTTCCACTGATTAGACGGTGTTTGCAGAAGCCAGGCTTCCTCACCTAAAGGCAACATGCCAGGATCTGGAATCAAAGTTGCAGAAGATTAATGAACACAGGAAAAAGTTAAATACATTTTTCTCACACATTTTAAAGAGATAGACTGATGATAATAAGGTGTTATTAGGTCATCTACAGAAAAGACTGAAATTGGTATCGTCTTTCCACACCTAAGTTCCCTTAGCTTTGGAAAAGCTGTTTAGCTGGCCTTGATGGTTGACTTGCTCTTCCTACCTTTCCTATGACATTTTAAAGACTGCACTATTTTTGTTCCTGGGTTATATATGTCATATCCTAAATGGTTCTATCGTGGGGAAAACCATGACACCCTGCAGCACATTTTCCCATAGTTTTTCAATGAATATTTGATGAAAGGTAAAGGTTTCCTCTTGACATTAAGTCTAGTTGAGTCCGACTCTGGGTGGTGGTGCTCGTCTCCATTTCTAAGCCAAACAGCTGGTGTTGTCCGTAGACGCCTCCAAGGTCTTGCAGCTGGCATGACTCCATGGAGTGCCGTTACCTTCCCAACGGAGCAGTGCCTACTCACATTTGCATGTTTTCCAACTGCTAGGTTGGAAGAAGTTGGGACTAATAGTGGGAGCTCACCCCACTCCCTGGATTTGAGTGATGACCTTTTGGTCAGCAAGTTCAGAAGCTCAGCAGTTTGGAGGTTCTAGCAGGAGAGCGCAGCTATCGTACACCCAGGACCAAAGACTGGAGACCTCGGTACACTCCATCTATACCTCTTACATTGTCTTCTTCTGCCAAGTGTGCAGCTTCAGGTGGGATGCACATGGAGCAGTGAGGGAGCAAGGGGACACCTGCCTAGCCAGCCAGATCAGCTAAATCAACCCTGGCAATCAATGGGGTGACAAGATGTCACAGCCGGATTGCCCTCACATCCAGGCTCAGCAGTTTAACCTGCTGCACCACTGGGTCCTCCCTATATCTGATAAGGTAAAGTTGTTGCTGTTGTTGTTGTTGTGTTGAGGCCTCGGCCTTTGTAAGCTGCATCAAATCCCTTGGGAGGTTTACGAGATTGGTTATGATTCTACGATAAGACGGAGCGGATCATTTAGTGTAATTATATTATTGTGTATTAGTGATATTGCTTTATTGTAAATTGTTTTTATATGTTGTACACCGCCGTGAGTCACCCTAGGGCTGAGAACGGCGGTCAACAAATGCAGCAAATAAATAAATAAATAAATAAATAAATAAATAAATAATAAAGTTTAATAATAATAATAATAATAATAATAATAATAATAATAATGGTTTTCTTCTGACATTAAGTCCAGTTGTGTCTGACTTAGGGGTTGGTGCTCATCTCCATTTCTAAGCCAAAGAGCTGGCATTATCCATACACACCCCCAAGGTCATGTGGCCGGCATGACTGCCATATCTGATAGTCTCAACCAATTTGACATATCTTGTGGCAGGCACAAAAAATGAAGTTTGTGGACTATGTTGTTGTTGTTCATTCGTTCAGTCATCTCCAACTCTTCGTGACCTCATGGACCAGTCCACGCCAGAGCTCCCTGTTGACTGTCACCACCCCCAGCTCCTTCAAAGTCAGTCCAGTCACTTCAAGGATGCCATCCATCCATCTTGCCCTTGGTCGGCCCCTCTTCCTTTTGCCTTCCACTTTGCCCAGCATAATTGTCTTCTCTAGGCTTTGCTGTCTCCTCATGATGTGGCCAAAGGACTTCAACTTTGTCTCTAGTATCCTTCCCTCCAGTGAGCAGTCGGGCTTTGTTTCCTGGAGGATGGACTGGTTGGATCTTCTCGCAGTCCAAGGCATTCTCAGCACTTTCCTCCAACACCACAGCTCAAAAGCATCTCTCTTCCTTCACTCAGCCTTCCCTAAGGTCCAGCTCTCACATCCGTAGGTGACTACAGGGAATACCATGGCTTTGACTAGGCGGATCTTTGTTGCCAGTCTGATGTCTCTACTCTTCACTATTTTATCGAGATTGGACATTGCTCTCCTCCCAAGAAGGAAGCGTCTTCTGATTTCCTGGCCACAGTCTGCAACTACAAAGTAAGTACCACACAATTAAAGAAGAAATAACACTTTCTAACCGGTAATAGAATTTTTTTTTTCAAATTTTGTTATAGTGTTATAGGTATAATTGCTTGAATCTGGAAAAATTACTTTCAGAACAACTTCCAGAATCCTTTAGCTCGACTTCTATGTTCATTAATGGGATCCAAGTGTTCCAAAATGTTCCAAAAATTATGAAAGCACTGAAAAACACATTTCATTATTGCCCTTATAAAATACGTTGCCTGACATACAGACTAGCATGGTCTCCCCCTCCTCAAGCAGTCTATATAGCTTTAGCCTCATCCATCATGCCACAACATTTCTAAATCAAGGTAGACTTTTAAAATAATCCTTCTAGAGTAATTTTTAAATATACATATTCTCTTAAATTAGTTATTTAATTTTTTTCAGATATATGAGAGCTGTCATGAACCATGCATCACGTTAGTAGATATCTGGATCTATGGGGGCTTCTGGCTGACTGGAAAGTGGGTACAATTGGGCCACGGCTCTTCTGAGATGGCCTATTCAGATGAAGGAAAGTCTCTCTAGGCAGAAATCAGGACTTGGGAAAGCTCCCAGTGGTCCTTCGGATTGAGTTATAGAAGAGTGCCTCTCAACAGGGAAGCTACTAGAGGAATGATAAGAGGAGACAAGGGCCCTGGGACCTTAAAGATGGCAGTACTAGTTCTTAAAGTTTCTTCAACCAATTCTGTGAACTTTTGTTTCGACAAATAAATGGAGCATTTTGGGACTCATGCATTTTTGTTGCAGAGTTGTGACAGGGCAACATCTTCCAGTCATTTAAACTGAGAGCTTCTGAACCTTTCTATCCTGAGAAAGTGTTCCTAACTTGACTCTTCCTCAGAGTACTGTGCAACCACAGTGAGAGAGGAGTACTGCAATATTAGACATTAGGGCTGTGCAACATTTTGTTTTTAATTCAGTTTTTTCTATATAATTTGTTATTTTTGTATATATGATGTTAAGAAACATAAGGTACCCCCATGCAAAAAACATAAGATTCAACACACCTACCTATGACTTTCAGATGAGTTTTGAAACTCTCATAAATGGCTTCAGGTCTCCATCCCAGATGCCACTTTCCCCCAAAAAAGGACTGGGTTTAGTTCCCCAAAAAGACCCTGAGGAGGATGGTGAGGCAGGAGTGGAGGAAGAAGCCTCTCCACACATAGCTGGCCTCACATTTAGGCTTCAATGCAGAAAGCAAGCAGAATTCTTGGAAATGTAGTTTAGGGCAGGGCCTTTTGAATTCTCTGGCACTGCTGAGCTGTAGACAATGCAGCACCTCCATTTTAAAAGTAACTTCTCCAACTTAGAGAGTGAAAACACAAGTGCTTTAATGCGGGAAGGCAAGCAGAATTCTGGGAAATGTAGTTCAGGGCAGGGCCTTTTGAATTCTCTGTCAGTTCCCAGAATTCTGCTTCCCCACTTTGTGCTGCTTCCTCCTCCTCTAAGGGATTTTGAGAGAATAGAGGTGGATTGTTGGGAGTCAAATTAGCCCTGTGAGGTAGACAAAGTTGAGAGGAAAGTTTACCTAGGAGGTTTCCTATGATCATTGTTGTTGAACAAGCCCTATGAGGAGTGGCTTAAAGAGCTTAGCATGTTTAACCTGCAGAGCAGAAGGCCAAGAGGAGTCATGATGGGGGCCATGTTTAAATAATGTGAGGGGAAGTCATAGGGAGGAGGGAGCAAGCTTCCTTTCTGCTGCCCTGGAGACTAGGATGCAATGGAACAATGGCTTCAAACTACAAGAAAGGAGATTCCACCTGAACATGAGGAAGAACTTTTTGTTGTCTGACCTGTATTTTCAACTCTAGGGACAGATCAAAGAGGATCTAAAATGTGTTGTTGACAAACTTGAATGCTGTACATTGGGTGTTGTTAATCAGCACTTTCTCCCCCTCCACACTCCATTTTCACTTTCTCAGGTTGGAACCTTACCATATGTTGCTTCATTAAGAGTGACAAGTGCTGACATCACAGCTGGGATGTAAATACACACATCTCATGAATCATCTTGCACCTGTGACTCATTCATTAGCATCTGAGTCCAGTATTGTGTGTATTTGTGTGTGTGCGAACCTGACATTGCTTTCCACAGATAGCGTATCATATTCATTAAAGTATTTACATGCAATGCCAAGACATTCCATGCTTTCTTACAATATGCTGTCTGTCCATCTGTTACCCATCTGCCTGTCTCTCAACTGCATTAAAAATTAAGAAACACAACAAAAAGGTAGCAAAAGCATAACCATTGTTAGAAACTCAAAAGTAGCCCACCAAGAAACCAAAGCTATTAGGGCTGGGCGGTTTCGTTTCGTTAATTCGTAATTCGTTAAAAATTCATTATTTTTTTGTTAACGAAGCGATAACGAACCATTCTGGAGCAGCTTAAAAATGAAACGAATTTTTCAATTCGTTTTGTAAATGCTTCGTATTTCGTTATGTATTCGTTTCGTTATGGGGGACAACGGGTTCTTTTGCCCTCTCCCAAAAAATTGATACTGTGCAGCTGGTAAATATACCGAAAGATGCATTCCGGCAATTTGGGAAATGGCTGTGCCATTTGGGGGTTTGTAGCACAGATCAAATGGAGAATATAAGTGTGTTTTTAAAAATAATATATGTACAGCATTTCTTTTTCTCCCCTGTAATGCTGAAAAATCAAGTCACCTAACCAATCTGATGTGAGGGAGATACAGGACTCTCAAAAGGAAATACTTCTTCATACAGTACGGAATTAATGTATAGATTTCGCTACCACAGGATGTGGGTGTAATGAAGAATAAGAAAAGCAATAGAAATCATGTGGCTTTCCAAACATAACTGGACATAACTGCTATGAAGTCTGAAAATTGAACGTGTAGCAAATATGAAGTTTCCTTTTTATAATTTACTAGCCGTTCCCTGCCACATGTTGCTGTGGCTCAGACCTTGTATATGAGCTTTGTGTGTGTATATGTGTGTATATTAGGGCTGGGCAGTTTCGTTTCGTTAATTCGTAATTCGTTAAAAATTCGTTATTTTTTTATAACGAAGCGATAGCGAACCATTCTGGAGCAGCTTAAAAACGAAACGAATTTTTCAATTCGTTTCGTAAATGCTTCATATTTCGTTATGTATTCGTTTCATTATTGGTTTGAGGTCGTTTCGTTATTATTTCCGCATGTCTGGGACAAGTTTTATAGTTGTTTTTTGTTTAATTAGTGAAAAAAATTATAATATCACACCAACAGTCAACAACAGAGGGAGAGAGAAGCTTCAGAAGTTCCCCCTGTCCCATTTGGAGGTTTTTTAGCGTATTGCGCGGTCGCGTCCGCCATTAACGAATCGATTCGTTATTGTTTCGTTATTGTTTCGTTATTGTTTTGTAATTTTTTTTACCATTTACGAAATTTTGTAAATATCGAACTTTTTTTAAAAAAAAAATCGGAATTCTTTTAAATATCGAAACGCAAAAAACCCCAAAAAACGAATCGATTTTAGAAACAAATTTTTCCGTTGTTACCCAGGCCTAAAAGCTATCTCTGCCTCACAATTAGGTTAGAAGTTAGTGTGAAATAGATCTGGATAGAAACATAGAATCCTAGAGTTGGAAGAGACCTCGTGGGCCATCCAGTCCAACCACATTCTGCCAAGAAGCAGGAAGATTGCATTCAAAGCACCCCTGACAGATGGCCATCTAGACTCCTTTTAAAAGCCTCCAAAGAAGGAGCCTCCACCACACTCCAGGGCAAAGAGTTCCACTGCTGAACAGCTCTCACAGTAGGAAGCTCTTCCTAATGTTCAGGTGGAATCTCCTTTTTTGTAGGATAATCCATCTCACATTAAAAACACCAAGGGTCTGTGTGGAATTTCCTGGAAGCTCTAGAGTAAACTATGATGGAATTAAAGGTAGATGAATTAGTAATGGGGATCATGTGGTAGCTAAAAAAGTCAATGGGATTTTGGTCTGCATCAATAGGAGCCTAGTGCCTAGAGGGAAGGCATGCTCCCCATGCTCTATTCTGCCCTGGTCAGACCACACCTGGAATACTGTGTCCAATTCTGGGCACCACAATTGAAGGGAGATGTTGACAAGCTGGAATGTGGCCAGATGAGAACAAGCCCTATGAGGAGCAGTTTAAAGAGCTGGGCATGTTTAGCCTGAAGAAGAGAAGGCTGAGAGAAGACATGATAGCCATATATAAATATGTGAGGGAAAGTCATAGGGAGGAGGGAGCATGCTTGTTTTCTGCTTCCCTGGAGACTAGGACACAATGGAACAATGGCTTCAAACTACAGGAAAGGAGATTCCACCCAAACATTAAAAAGAACTCCCTAATGTTGAGAGCTGTTCAGCAGTGGAACTCTCTGCCTTAGAGTGTGATGGAGGCATGATGCTTTGAATGTGATTTTCCTGCTTCTTGGCAGAATGGTGTTGGTCTGGATGGCCCACGAGGTCTCTTCCAACTCTATGATTCTATGACTGGTTATATATCATCTGTATTGATCATAATGGGTTTGAGGTGAGTGTGGTTTTCTCCCCTTGGTTTAGATAAGGGCTCAGTCATCTCACCCCTACTGTCACCTTGGGTCTGTTTTTAGAGAGAAAAAGTAAGATATGAATAAAAATAAAAATTACAATCAAATGCAAGGCTGGGGTAAAAATGGCTGGAAGAAACATTAACAACCTTAGATATGCAGATGATACCACTTTGATGGCCAAAAGAAAGGAGATGAGGAGCCTTTTAACCAAGGTGAAAAGAGAAAGCACAAAAGCTGGGTTGCAGTTAAACATCAAAAAAACCAAGAGGGTGGCAACAAGCCTGATGGATAACTGGCAAATGCAGACTGAGGCTAGGAAATCAGCATACATTTACTTCTTGGGAGGAGAGCAATAACCAATCTCAAGAAAATAGTGAAGAGTAGAAACATCTGCATAATCAAGCAATGGTATTTACCATAGTAACCTATGGATGTGAGAGCTGGACCATAAGGAAGGCTCAGCAAAGGATGAGAGATGCTTTTGAACTGTGGTGCTGGAGGAAAGTTCTGAGAGTGCCTTGAACCACGAGGAGATCCAACCAGTCCATACTTCAGGAGATAAAGCCTGACTGCTCATTGGAGGGAAGGATAGTAGAGGCCAAGATGAAGTCCTTTGGCCACATCATGAGAAGAAAGGAAAGCTTGGAGAAGACAGTGATGCTGGGGAAAATGGAAGGAAAAAGGAAGAGGGGCCGACCAAGGGCAAGGTGGATGGATGGCATCCTTGAAGTGACTGGCTTGACCTTGAAGGAGCTGGGGGTGGCCATGGCTGACAGAGAGCTCTGGCCAGGGCTGGTACAGGAGGTCACGAAGAGTCAGAAGTGACTGAACAAATAAACAACAAACAAATATTGTAATGATTATGATGATGTCTCCCTTGGCCAGTAAACCAGGAGCAGCAGCAGAACTTGATTTCTTTCAAGAGGAGCAATGGACTCCTTGAGCCAAACCAAAAGAAAAAAGAAAGAAAGAAAGAAAGAAAGAAAGAAAGAAAGAAAGAAAGAAAGAAAGAACAAGACCCAGAATAGCCTTTTTGAATATTTATGGAACTGTTGGAGCATAGTATCTGAATTCCGATACCTTCCTGGGCTTTTGACGAGTGAATGGTATGACTGCAGCTTGCACAATTCCCTCCCTGCTAATTTTCAAATTCAAACTGGAGAGAGAAAAGTAAGTGGGAGGGCTACGCTGCGGCCATATCAGGGGCTCATGCTCTAAAGATGATTGAATCTCACATAGAGTGTGAATGAATGACCCTCAGACCGTTTACCCATCTCGGTAACGACAGCAGAAAACATTACAAGCTCAAATGGGTCCATGAAATATACCTCTGTCATTTTAATACGTTGGGAGATATTTTTAAGCCGCACCGTTTTGAAGAAATTAGGTATTGTTCATTGAAGCTCAATGTAAGGGGAGATTTTGAGATGTAATTTTCAGATTGCCGGAGCCTATTAAACTGATATCAATTTAATGTATACAATTGCCCCTTTGAGGAGAAGCACAATAGAAGCTGGGAATGTTTGGCCAAAAAACAGAGAGAGAACAAAGTAATCTATTCATTCTGTACAAACAAAAATGTACTTAGCAGCTAGAAAGGTAAAAGATTTGTGTAATTTCATTCTCTAAAATTACAAGGGAAATGAGAGAAGGGGATTCAAGTCAAAACAAACTTTCAAACTATTTCCATAGCTCAGTGAATTTTCTCTTCCAACTGGAAATGGTTTGCTGAATATGGAGATGACATACCTGGCTGGCAGATTTGGCCTAATTAATAATGCAGCTCCATGCATGTCTGTCTGAAATAAATTCCACTTCGATTAAGGAGGTTTAATGCTAGACAGCTTAGGGTTGCACAGAATTGTCATCTGAAAACACAGGAACCATCTCAGGAAGTGGATCTTCACCTTGCTAATGACAAGCTCTGAATGCCAAGAGAGGGAAATCCAAATGCTGTGGATGATAGCCTTCTGGTTTTTCAATCCTTTGGCAATAATTGTGGTGTCTTCTCTTGATGGGGCTTTCAGAGTAACAACCTCTGGAGGACAACAAGGCACCCATTCCTGTTCTATGCTACTATTTTACTATATAATCAGCAGCCAGACATTACTTAAACACACTCTCAGTAGCCATATCTTAACTGGAAAAATATTAAAAGTGATGAGGTCAAGTAGCACAGTTGTAAAGTCCCTGTTAATGTAGATCAGCCAAAGTGATGGGCCCTCATGTCTGTGAAATTCAGATGGTTCTCTCTGTGAGAAAACTGGCTTGGAAAATGCAGGGCCTCAAGGCCAGTTAGAGAAGCCAGAAGGAGCAACATCAGATAAGGAATCGAGTGAAGAGCTGAGTTCCCAGGAGAAACCACCTTTAGCTACGGAGATCAACAAAAGTCTTTGTTTATAAATCATAGCCAAAAGTAGATTGCAGTGGTCAGAGAGATTATGTGGGAAAGTTGTGGAGAAAATTCACGGGAGGCATAATGCTTTCATGGGTGTCTCCTCTTGATGGGGCTTTCAGAGTAACAACATCTGGAGGGCCATGAGACACCCATTCCTGTTCTATGCTACTATTTTTCTGTATATTCAGCAGCCAACTGTCACTTAAACATACTCTCCATAGTCATATCTTAAATGAAAAAAAATATTAAAAGTGACGAGGTCAAGCAAACCTCTGGTAAAGCATTCCAAGTACCACAGTTTAAACTCCCAGTTAATGTAGATCAGCCAAAGGATTGTGGTTTAACAAAGTGATGGGCCCTTATGTCTGGGAAATTCAGGTCTGAGAAATGATGGTTCTCTCTGTGAGAAAACTGGCTCAGAAAGTGCAGGGCCTCAAGGCCAGTTAGAGGAGCCAGAAGGAGCAACAGCAGATAAGGAATCGAGTGAACAGCTGAGTGATAAGGAGGGTTCCTAGGACATACCAGCTGTAGCTATGGAGATCAACAAAAGTGTATGTTTACAAATCATAGTCAAAATAGATTGCAGTGGTCAGAGAGATTATGGGGGAAAGTTGTGGAGAAAATTCATGGGAGACATAATGTTTTCATGTCTTCTCTTAATGAGGCTTTCCGGGTAACAACATCTGGAGGGCCACCAGGCATCAATTCCTGTTCTATGCTACTATTTTTCCCTGAGTGCATTGCACTCTTTGTTTGAAGGAAAATATAGGCTATCCAGGACATTTTGGAAATAAAATAAGTCAGTAATAACATATTCAGCAGCCAACCATCACTTAAACACGCTCTCAGTAGCCATATCTTAAAAGAAAACAATATCAAGATTAATGCAGTCAAGCAAACTTCTGGTAAGGCATTCCAAGTATAAGTACCACAGTTGTAAAGTTCCAGTTTGTTGTAGGTCAGACAGAGACTGGTGATTTAATTGATGATTTAGAAAGGATTGTGAGCTTTCCTATGGCACAAAGTGACGGGCCCTCATGTCTGGGAAGTTCAAGTCTGGGAAATGATGGTTCTCTCTGTGGGAAAACTGACTCCAAATGCGCAGGGCCGCAAGGCCATTCAGGGTTGTCAGAAGTAGCAACAGCAAATAATGAATCGAGTGAAGAGCTGAATGATAAAGAGGGTTCCCAGGAGAAAACAACTGTAGTTACGGAGATCAACAAAAGTCTTTGTTTACAAATCATAGCCAAAAATAGATTGTGCGAGATTATGTGGGAAAGTTGTGGAGAAAATTCATGGGAGACATAATGCTTTCATGGGTGTCTATTAAACAAGTTGTTTACCTTAAAGTCAGTTCAGGCAATGCTGTGTTAGAGTGAGAAGATAAGCCCGAGTTCTCTTGTTCTTGTTTCAAGTCAAGCCTTGCTTTTGGATTTAATATATCCTGGAAGTTTTCTATTGTCCTGTTCATGTAATCTTGTTCAAGTTTTTATTAGTTATAGTTATACTTTTGGGATTGTGGATTTATGCTGTACCTGTAATTTCTGGCTGTTCCTGGAGTTTGTCACTTCTAGAACTTTATGAGACTTTGGGATCATTGTTTGGTTATCACCTGTTGCTAGACCATTTTGGATTATGTATCTTCTTTTCTTATTCCTGATTTTATATGCTCTTTATGTGTTTTTACAAAAAAAAAACAACAACCCTGTTTGCTTATATTTCTGGACTCTTGTGTGGTGTGGTGGTCATAGGTGTTTTATCATAGGAACAGAGAATATCCACTTCAGTTGGGCAAAGAACATAGAAAGAAATATCCAGGATGTTAGTGGCATTGCCATAGTCATCATATATGACATACTAGCACCACGATCATGACACTTGCATTATTCTTGCTACTAAGAGTCCAGCTATGAGCATACTGCCAGCAGCACAACTACTAATTTTGAGAGATGTGTTAAATTTAGCAAATTTTGCATGTTTACACTTGTTCACCAGTACTTTGCAGATTTGCACATTATTGGGTTGTTGTATGTTTTTTTCCTCAGAGGATGCTTGCCATAGATGCAGGCGAAATGTCAGGAGAGAATGCCTCTAGACCATGGCCATATAGCCTGAAAAAACCTACAACAACCCAGTGATTCCGGCCATGAAAGCCTTCGACAATACTTTGCACATTATTGTTTTCTTTTGTACTTGGACTCTCTTCCTGCATCTCGCTGACCTGCAGCCATTTCTTAATACTTTTAATTCTAGATAATTTTACATATTTTACATATTTTACAAAGATGTTTGTGTGAAGTGAGGCAAGTGGTTTACTATTGTTCCACTACTTTTTAGCCAAATAGATTACTCTGCTTAAGAGATCCATTACACTCTCACATTTCCCAACACAATGCATGAAAAGCTTTACTATCTTGTATGAACTTCATTTTCACGTGGCAATTTTTGAGGCTGCCCTCACTTTATACTGAAAAAATAATGCGGAACCAAAGCAAAGAGCTAATGAGATGCCCAAGGCCAAACTGTACACCTATGCATACGCAAATTATATTTATCTTTTGCCCTTTCCCTCTAGGAGTTGAGCATGCTATACATTTTCTCTTTCTTCCCATTTCAGCCCTTCAACCAAAATTCAGAGATAAGCAAAAATGCTGCTCTGACAATGTAACGTAGCATTTGATCCAGTACCCAGGTTGCTAACATTGTTGATTCTACAAATATAGCATGTTTCCTTACAGAACGTTAGTGCGTTATTCAGACCACAAGAAAGACTACAGAAAAATACTTTCTGGATGTGTCTATTGGGGCAATGAAAACTACCATGACATAGTGGTTTTGATGTTGAACTAGGATTGTAGAGCCACGACCCCTTAATACACTTCCTCATGTTATGGTGACCCCCAACTATAAAATTAGTTTTGTTGCTACTTCATAACTGTCATTTTACTGCTGTTATGAATAGTAATGTAAATATCTGATATGCAGGATGCATTTTCATTCACTGGAGCAAATTTGGCACAAATACCCAATGCACCCAAATTTGAATACTGGTGGGATTGGGGAAAGGTATTAATTTTGTCCTGTGGAAGTTGTAGTTGCTGGGATTTATAGTTCACCTACAATCAAAGAGCATTCTGAACTCCACCAACAATGAAATTGAGTCAAATTTAGCACACAGAACTCCTATGACCAACAGAAAATACTGAAAGGGTTTGGCCAACATTGACCTTGAGCTTTGGAGTTCTAATTCACATACATCCAGAGAGCACTGTGAACTCCAACAATGATGGATCTGGACCAAACTTGGCACAAATTCTCAATATGCCCAAATGTGAACACAGATGGAGTTTGGGGAAAACAGACCTTGGCATTTGGGAGTTGTAGTTGCTGGGGTTTATAGTTCACCTACAATCAAAGAGCATTCTGAACCCTACCAACAATTGAATTGGCCCAAACTTCCCACACAGAACTTCCATGTCCAACAGAAAATACTGTGTTTTCAGGATGGTCTTTGGCGACCCCTCTGACACCCCCTCGCAACCTCTCTAGGGGTCCCAACCCTCAGGTTGAGAAACACTGTTCTAGAGACAAGGGTTGAATTCTCCACTTAGCTATGAAAACCCACTTCTTCCCTTGGGTTAGTTTCAGCTTCAGAGGAGAGCAAAGGCAAACTTCCTCTGAAGAAATCTTGCCAAGAAAACCCTGTGATACGTTTGCCTTAGGATCACCATAAAACAGTTTTGTGTGTGTGTCAGGAGCAACTTGAGAAACTGCAAGTTGCTTCTGGTGTGAGAGAATTGGCCATCTGTGTTAGGGATTCCTCATCTTCAGAAGAGGAAGGGGAGCAGGAAAGTGTTCAGGTATCAGAAGGGGAGTTAGAAGCAGAGGATGAGGTCTTGCAAGTGCCCACGTTTCTGGAAAGGCGAAAGGAAACAGAGCAGAGATGCCGTTCAGCTAGAATAGCAGCCGGAAATGTCAAAGTAATTGGGAACCGCCCTAGCACCTCCTGCGTGGAGAATTCAGGGCTATAAATCAGAAGCAGGAGTAGTCAGTCAGCTTTCGCTGGTAACAAACAACCCTGATGCTTATGCCTTCGCTCCCATTTGTACCTGCTTCGAGTCTGCCTTTGAGAAACTGCTTCCAAGGATTTATTGGTCAATGAGCGTTGTTCTTCATCTGATATGAGACTGCGGTTTTATTTTGGACTTTATCAGAGACTTGAGTATAGTGTCTGCCTTAAGATTTCTTTGCTTTCTTTTGCGCAATACAACTGTGTGTGCTGTTAGCTTATGTTTTGCTGAAGTAAAGCATTTTTCATTTATTTTCAATGTGGTATTTGTATTTTGTTTGATTGTTTGTTTTTAATGCAATACAACTGCTTTGGTTCGCTCCTGACATTATAAATAAATAAATGTGGTATTAAGGCTGCTCTTGAGGGGCAAATCAGGACAGTCTGCAAGGATATTGCCCAGGGGATGCCCGGATGTTTGATGTTTTACCACCCTTGTAGGTGGCTTCTGTCATGTCTCTGCATGGGGAGCTGGAGCTGACAGAGGGAGCTCATCCATGTCCTGTCAGGATTCCCATTCTCCAGATCTGAACCATCGATGGTCTGATCAGCAAGTACTGCAGCTTAGTGGTTTAACCCACTGTGCCACCGTGTCCCCTGTGAACCGAAGTAGATGTCACAAATCTTAAACTGATTTTTAAAAATATTCCACTTCCTGCAAAGTGTTAAACTCAAAGTGGAAGTGGGCATTTTGTTAGACATCGCTACTGATAGAAATGTGCATTTCAAATGATCAAGTGATTCAGATCCAATTAAAAATATAATTTTTACTAGTAGCTTCAGCCGCCGGATCAATTTCTCTTTGAAGAGAACAATCATTGTAGAAGTCAATAAAAGAAGTTTTGTAAAATTAGGACTATTGGCAGATAGGCCGATATTTAAATGAATGCATCCAATAAACTCACAAGTGGATTGCCAGTCATTTCATGCAGCTTCTGTTTGTGTCAGCAAACATATTGAATGACATTTCGAATCTCAAAAGAGAACATTTAAAGAGGGGAAAATCAATAAAGTGGTATCTGGTTCCTAATGAGCATGGCTGGATGAAAAAGGACATAGATCTTGTGCCTTTCATTTTGGGGCAGAAAAGCCACTCTATTTGGAACAAACAACTTTGTCATTGAAGACTTACTTCCAGGGAATCATGGACAGGATTATACAACCTGAGGACTCCAGTTGGAGTTACTTTGATTTGATTGCAAGGTTTGTTGGCCTTTTGCTGTGAGAATAAAGGCGAGGAACCTCTCAGGAATATGAGTAAACAGAAAGAATTCAGTTCCTCAAGCAAAGTTAGATCTAGGGCCCTTCCACACAGCCATATAACACAGAATATCAAGGCAGAATAACCCACAGTATCTGCTTTGAACTGGGTTATCTGAATACATACTGCCATATAATCCAGTTCAATGTGGGATACTATTCAGCTGTGTGGAAGTGGCCATAGAGGTTTGGAGATCCAGAAGTCTAACATCTCATCTGTCATAGAATAGACAAGAGGTAGGCAAATGTGGAACCAAGAATCTCCATGTCTCTCCAAATTGGGAAGTCCATATAAATAAAAATGTAATGTTCGTTTGTGGGATTAACATAACTCAAAATCCACTAATGAAATGACTCCAAATTTGGACACAATACACCTAGCAGGCCAACGAGTGACCAGCACCCATAAAAAAAATGCAAAACACCCTCTCCATCCAAAAATTGCTGGAGAGGATGTCAAGAATCAGGAACATATATACATATGTGCAGGGGCAGCTCAACCCATTACGCATTTGCAGTATAGTTGATTTTGCCCAAGGGCGCTCTTGAGGCGCTCTTGGGGAAAATAGACCTTGGCATATGCGAGTTGTAGTTACTGGGATGTATAGTTCACCTACAACCAAAGAGCATTCTGAACTCCACCAATGATGGAATTGAACCAAATATGGCACACAGAACTCCCACGACAAACAGAAAATATATATCAGTGATTGGTTTTTTTTGGGGGGGGGGAAGGAAACTTTGTGGTAAGCTCCTTCCAGAAGATGTTTATGCTAAAGGAAATGTTTGCTTAACACTTACAAAGTAATGCTCGCAGTGCCTAAATAAGGATAAAGGGGAACCTTAAGTTGTCAACAAGTAAGGTATATAATAATAATAAACATTTATTACAGTCAATGACCAGCATCAAAAAGGTACAAGTAAGCCCGACAGTCATGCCCAGTCGGTGCAGCAGCCTTGTATCAGTACTATGTATGCTGTCTGTCCGCCTTCCTATTGCGCAATATGAATAAACTGTGTTTTGCTTCTTAACTGTTTGGACTCTTGCTTCGGATCCATAGCGGACTGGTAAGATCCCAGAGGGTCAGGGACCCCGTTCCCTTACATATGTGTGTGTGTGTGTGTGTGTGTACACACACATACTAGCCGTCCCCTGCCATGCGTTCCTATGGCCCAGTTTGTGTATATGTGTTTTGTGTATGTATGTATGTGTATATGTTATACACATGTGTGTTATGTGTATCTGTGTGTGTATATATTTATGTATGTGTGTCTATATTTGTGTTTGTGTATATATGTAGTTTTTTGCATGCGTTGTAAGGAATTTTTGGTTTTTGGCTTTTAAGTCCCTTCTGCTGTGTTTTGGTCACTCGTTGGCCTGATAGGTGTATTGTGTCCAAATTTGGTGTCGATTCATCCAGTGGTTTTTGAGTTATGTTAGAATCATAGAATCAAAGAGTTGGAAGAGACCTCATGGGCCATCCAGTCCAACCCCCTGCCAAGAAGCAGGAATATTGCATTCAAATCACCCCTGACAGATGGCCATCCAGCCTCTGCTTAAAAGCTTCCAAAGAAGGAGCCTCCAACACACTCCGGGGCAGAGAGTTCCACTGCTGAACAGCTCTCACACATATATGTACATCTACACAAATATATACATACACAAAACACATATACAAAGACTGGGCCTCAACAACGCATGGCAGGGGACAGCTAGTAGTTTCATAATACTATTTGCAAGTTAGTAAAAAGTTCTTAAGTCTAAAGGTGGAAGTAAATGAGAGGCTGACTGGAAGTAAGCCTTGAGAAGTGTATCCATCCCTAAATATAAGAACTCCCTATACAATTGAGAAGTTACTATGATTGCTCAGTATGGAGTTGTTTGCCGAGTGTGAAAGTCAACCTTGAGATGATGAAATTTGGTAGCCTCCAGACTTATGAGCCAACAAATGGGAGCTCATTGCATTTGTGGACACTTGGCTTCTTTTACCCCCTAAACACTCTATTACATACATTAAACACTGCAGCAGCTGGCGATCTAACTGTGTGGTTTGAAGAAGTCCATTATGTTGTGTACAGCTCTTCAGGGAATTGCTTGATCTCAAATAGAGTTAAAGAAGCCAAACTATGTCGTCCATTATTTAGAAGAAAGCCCTTTGGGGAACTCTTTTTTCCTTTCTCTGTCTCCAAATGAAATTTAAAACCAGAGTGAAAAAGGTCTTACTGAAGGGGGGGGGGGGGGGAGGGAGCATCAGTTGCTCAGAAAATCTCCCTGTCTCCCTTTCCTTCTGTGTGGTGAATCTTTTCAACTCATTTATAGTCAGGACAAACCCTAATATATCTCACTTGCTGTAGCTGCACGCATATATCCAGTCAATGGATTGGCATTTTTCTTCGGAATTGTTACAGATGAGCTGTTTGTTAACAGCTTTCTCCAGTTGCCTTGTCGAGAGCCATTTCCTGTCCTAATTCTGTTAGAAGAATACACTCTTTGGCCGTGTTTACCTTTGCTATTGCTTCTGGCCTTCTTTCTATCCTTATGCTCATTGCCATCAAGTGAACAGAGAATGGAATGGAAATACAAATAAATTGTGACTTGACCTTTTCCTACTTTAAAGAAATTTTTTATTTTTTTTATTTATTTATGATTTTTCTGGATTGTGGTAGGTTTTTCAGGCTGTATGGCCATATTCTAGAAGCATGCTCTCCTGACATTTTGCCTGCATCTGTGGCAGGCATCCTCAGTCGAAGGCTTTCATGGCCAGCATCATTGAATTGTTTTAGGTTTTTACCAACTGTTCGGATTTCTGGGAGTTGAAGGCCAAAAACATCTGGGGACCCCAGTTTGAGAACCACTGTTCTAGAAGCATGCTCTCCTGACATTTTGCCTGCATCTATGGCAGGCATCTTCAGTTGAAGGCTTTCATGGCCAGCATCATTGAATTGTTTTAGGTTTTTCGGGATTTATGGCTATATTCTAGAAGCATGCTCTCCTGACATTTTGACTGCATCTATGGCAGGCATCCTCAGTCAAAGGCTTTCATGGCCGGAATCACTGGGTTGTTGTA
This sequence comes from Anolis sagrei, assembly GCF_037176765.1. NCBI lineage: Eukaryota > Metazoa > Chordata > Lepidosauria > Squamata > Anolidae > Anolis > Anolis sagrei. Next base: position 6,054,965 of record NC_090030.1, read on the forward strand.
GGTTTTTCAGACTGTATGGCCATATTCTAGAAGCATGCTCTCCTGACATTTCGCCTGCATCTATGGCAGGCATCCTCAGTCAAAGGCTTTCATGGCTGGAATCACTGGGTTGTTGTAGGTTTTTCAGACTGTGTGGCCATATTCTAGAAGCATGCTCTCCTGACATTTCGCCTGCATCTATGGCAGGCATCCTCAGTCAAAGGCTTTCATGGCTAGCATCACTGGGTTGTTGTAGGTTTTTCAGACTGTGTGGCCATATTCTAGAAGCATGCTCTCCTGCCATTTTGCCTGCATCTATGGCATGCATCTTCAGTCGAAGGCTTTCATGGCCAGCATCATTGAATTGTTTTAGGTTTTTCAGGATTTATGGCCATATTCTAGAAGCACGCTCTCCTGACATTTTGCCTGCATCTATGGCAAGCATCCTCAGTCGAATGCTTTCATGGCCGGAATCACTGGGTTGTTGTAGGTTTTTCAGGCTGTATGGCCATATTCTAGAAGCATGCTCTCCTGACATTTTGCCTGCATCTATGGCAGGCTTCCTCAGTCAAAGGCTTTCATGGCTGGAATCACTGGGTTGTTGTAGGTTTTTCGGACTGTATGGCCATATTCTAGAAGCATGCTCTCCTGACATTTCGCCTGCATCTATGGCAGGCATCCTCAGTTGAAGGCTTTCATGGCCGGAATCATTGGGTTGTTGTAGGTTTTTCGGACTGTATGGCCATATTCTAGAAGCATGCTCTCCTGACATTTTGCCTGCATCTATGGCAGGCATCCTCAGTTGAAGGCTTTCATGGCTGGGATCATATGGCACAACTCAGTCAAAGGCTTTCATGGCTAGCATCACTGGGTTGTTGTAGGTTTTTCAGACTGTGTGGCCATATTCTAGAAGCATGCTCTCCTGCCATTTTGCCTGCATCTATGGCATGCATCTTCAGTCGAAGGCTTTCATGGCCAGCATCATTGAATTGTTTTAGGTTTTTCAGGATTTATGGCCATATTCTAGAAGCACGCTCTCCTGACATTTTGCCTGCATCTATGGCAGGCATCCTCAGTCGAATGCTTTCATGGCCGGAATCACTGGGTTGTTGTAGGTTTTTCAGGCTGTATGGCCATATTCTAGAAGCATGCTCTCCTGACATTTTGCCTGCATCTATGGCAGGCTTCCTCAGTCAAAGGCTTTCATGGCTGGAATCACTGGGTTGTTGTAGGTTTTTCGGACTGTATGGCCATATTCTAGAAGCATACTCTCCTGACATTTCGCCTGCATCTATGGCAGGCATCCTCAGTTGAAGCCTTTCATGGCCGGAATCATTGGGTTGTTGTAGGTTTTTCGGACTGTATGGCCATATTCTAGAAGCATGCTCTCCTGACATTTTGCCTGCATCTATGGCAGGCATCCTCAGTTGAAGGCTTTCATGGCCGGGATCACTGGGTTGTTGTAGGTTTTTCGGACTGTATGGCCATATTGTAGAAGCATGCTCTCCTGATGTTTCGCCTGCATCTATGACAGGCATCCTCACTCAAAGGCTGTGTGTCACTCCAATTAGAAATCTGACCACCTTGATTACAATTTGAAACATTCACACCTAGCTCCAGCAGACAAGAGTCCTTTGTCTCACCCTGGTCATTCCACAGATATATAAACCCTTTTTCCTAGTTCCAGCAGACCTCACTACCTCTGAGGATGCCTGCCATAGATGCAGGTGAAACGTCAGGAGAGAATGCCTCTAGACCATGGCCATATAGCCCAAAAAAACCTACAACAACCCATTAGGACTACTGTCTGCACATTTGCTGGTATAGATAACCCAAGAAAAAAGATTTAAAAATGGGCTTAAAGCCAAGCTTAAAAACTATGGCATAGACCAGTGATGGGCAACCTTTTGAGCTTGGTATGTCAAAATTTGCCAAAAACCTGAGCATAACTTGGGTGGGGTGTCAACTTTGAGAGGGGGAAAACCATAATTTTGCAATATTTATAGTTTAAATAAGAAAAATGTATATTCCATGCTGAGTTATGGAGTGAACAATGCTCAAACGTGCAGATGTTAAATTTGTAGAGCCTTTTACAAATTTAAGGATGGAATTAGATTGGCTCTTATAAGGTGTACTTCTCTGTATATGGCTGCGTGTCATCAAAAATAGCCATGCGTGTCAGTGCTGACACACGTGTCATAGGTTTACCATCACGGGCATAGACACCAAGAACTGGGAAGCCCTGGCCCTTGAGAGCTCTAACTGGAGGTCAGCTGTGACCAGCAGTGCTGCATAATTTGAAGAGGCATGAATGGAGGGCAAAAGGGAGAAACGTGCCAAGAGGAGGGCACATCAAGCCAACCCTAACCAGGACCACCTTCCATCTGGAAACCAATGTCCTCATTATGGGAGAACATGCAGATTGAGAATAGGGCTCCAGAGTCACTTACGGACCCACCGCCAAGACACCACATCTAGAAGACAATCATCCTCAGGCTATGAAGGATCACCTAAGTAACCCAGAGTTTCTCCATTTCTCAAAAGAGTGTACATGAAGAAGCTTAGGCATAGTCCAATATATGGATGCAAACTATTTGTGCAAGATATAAGGATGTTCCTTAAGCATAGATACGTTTTGAATTTCTCCATGAACAGGATTTCAGTGTCCAGCTGCCATCATTTTAATTTCCATTCCTCCCCCAAAATTTAGTATTGTGAAGGCATTAAAAGTGCCTAAACATTTCAGCCAGTAATAGGCCTGTAAAAAATAAACATAAAACAAAAAAAGCAAAGCAAAACTCTGCAAAAAGTAAGTTATTCTCTCCATGCCTGATAAATGCACTTTCTATTTTCGAGCGATGTATAAAGGAGTAGATTTATGCCTCAATAACTGACAAAGATTTTAGAGCATGGGAGATTGGTATGGAAGTGGTAAAAGGCTTCGCACAATGTGCCAGAGTGGTGCTTTTTAAACATTACAGTAGAATGTTAATGACAATTATGGCTTGCAAATAAATAGGAGCGAGTTGGGCCAGGAACACCACTTAGAGCAGTGGTTCTCAACCTTCCTAATGCCGCGACCCCTTAGTACAGGTCCTCATGTTATGGTGACCCCCAACCATAAAGTTATTTTCGTTGCTACTTCATAACTGTAATTTTGCTACTGTTATGAATTGTAATGTAAATATCTGATATGCAGGATGTATTTTCAGTCACTGGACCAAATTTGGCACAAATACCCGATACGCCCAAAATTTGAATACTGGTGGGGTTAGGGGTGATTGATTTTGTCATTTGGTAATGCTGGAGTTGCTGGGATTTATAGTTCACCCTAAATCAAAGAGCCTTCTGAACTCCATCAATGATGGAACTGAATCAAACATGGCACACAGAATTCCCATGACTAAGAGAAAATATTGGGAAGGTCTGGTGGACATTGGCCTTGAGTTTTTGGAGTTGTAGTTCACCTATATCCAGACTGTGGACTCAAGCAATGATGGATCTGGATCAAATTTGGCACAAATACTCAATATGCCCAAATGTGAACACTGGTAGAGTTTGGAGAAAATAGACCTTGCCATTTGGGAGTTGTAGTTGTTGGGATTTATAGTTCACCCACAATGAAATAGCATTCTGATCCCCATCAATGATAGAATTGGGCCAAGCTTCCCACACAGAACCCACATGACCAAAAGAAAATACTATGTTTTCTGATGGTCTTTGGCGACCCCTCTGACACCCCCTCGTGACCCCCACAGGGGTCCCGACCCCCAGGTTGAGAAACACTGACTTAGAGCCATCCCCACATCTAATGAATGCACTCTAGAAATGACTGAGGAAATTAATTCCAAAGTTCATGAATGGTGCAAAAAGCCAGGAACGTCACCATCTTTGCTGCTTTGAAAAAAAAAAAAGAGGCAGTGGTGGTATTGATATTTGTTTAGCTGCCCCTATGCAACCAAACCCTGGTGGCACAGCGGGTTAAACTGCTGAGCTGCTGAATTTGCTGACCGAAAGGTTGGCGGTTCAAATCCAGGGAGTGATGTGAACCCCTGCTGTTAGGCCCAGCTTCTGCCAACCTAGCAGTTTGAAAACATGCAAATGTGAGTAGATTTATTTATTTATTTACTATGCTTCTATACCGCCATTCTCAGCCTGAGGGTAACTCATGGTGGTTTACAAAACGGCACAATTCGATGCCCACAACAGTACAAAAATAATTTAAACATAAAAAACATTTAACACAGGTAAAAATTCATTACAATTAACATCAGTAAGTCCTCCGCATTTCGTTTCCAGTCATTATCCAGTCACGTTGTCCAACCATTCCAAGATCAGAGTTTCATAGCTACACTGTGTTTGGGAAGGCCTGCTCATATAGCCTGGTTTTAACTTTTTTGCGAGACGTTAAGTGGGTAGGGGCTGATCTAATGTCCCTGGGGAGGGCATTCCACAACCGAGGGGCCACCGCTGAGAAGGTAGGGCTGGGTAACCACGGAAAAATTTGTTTCTAAACTCGATTCATTTCCAGGGGGCGCTAGCGTTTCCAAATTCTAAATACTTCCGAAATTTTGAGATGTCAAAATTTCGTTATTTACGAAATTTCGTTAATTTCGAATCGATTCGTTAATGGTGGACGCGATTGCGCAATATGCTTAAAAAACCCCTCCAAATGGGACAGGGGGAACTTCTGAAGCTTCCCTCTCCCTCTGTTGTTGACTGTTGGTGTGATAATTTATTTTTTATCACTGATAAAACAAACAACAACTATAAAGCTTGCACCAGACATACGGAAATAATTATGAAACAATTATGAAACAATTTCGAACCAATTATGAAACAATTACGAAACAATACGAAATAAATTGGAAAAATTGTTTCGAATCTAATTTACTCCTCACACTATTCCTGCATGGCTCAATATCGGATCGTAAGCTAATTTAAATACGAATTAATAACGAATTACGAAATTAACTAACGAAACCACCCAGCCCTATGAGAAGGCCCTATCCCTCGTCCCCGCCAATCGAGCCTGTGAAGATGGCAGGGCCGAGAGCAGGGCCTCCCCAGAAGATCTTAAATTCCCAGAGGGTTCGTAAGGAGAGATACGTTCGGACAGGTAAGCAGGACCAGAACCAGATCAATAAGTACCACTTCTGCGGGAAGGTAATGGCGCTCCACATGACCTTGGAGGTGTCTACGGACAACACCGGCTCTTGGGCTTATTTATTTATTTATTTATTTACAGTTTTTAGATTCCGCTCTTCTCACCCCGCAGGGGACTCAGGGTGGATTACAGTGTACACATATATGGCAAACATTCAATGCCAATTTTTGACATATGACCAGTGTAATGTAGCAAGGTCTTTTCCTTGCTCTGCAAGAATTGCCACTCATTCAGGTACAAAAAGTTCCTGAATACTGCATTTCTCCCTCTTGTCTGCATCTCTACCAGATTGGGAAATACTGCTCTAAAATGCCTGAACTATTCTCAAATGATCCCTAAATAGCTACGTGCCAGATTCTTGGGGGAAAAAATGACATTGACCTTTATGATATTTTTTCAAATTAATTAGATATTTTTTATGATGCCACTAAATCCATCAATCTGAATATGTGCACGTTAGCTTGGATATTGGATATGGCTTGCAGATCATTAGCATAATGATTAGACCAGTACTATTTTTACTTATTAGATACTGACATCAGTGATTCCGCATCTGTGAGACAATAAGGGTCCCCGAGAGTGGGTATAATCATCAAGTTACTCCCTGAGCATCCATAGGAAAATGACTTTGTCTGCTTCACTGACCTTGATTGAGTAGCAGATGACTTTGCAAAGGATGCTTCTTTGTTTTCAGGTCCCTTCATTTGAAGGCCCAAGTTTGGATAGAAGATGAAGAAACACATGAAGATCGAGTAGGCAGCTTTGGCTTGACCAATGGGTGACCAAATTGACTAGACCAAGTATGGGCAAAATTTGGTCCTCCAGGTGTTGTGGACTTCAACTCTCACAACTTACTTACTTACTTACTTACTTACTTACTTACTTAGGCGATCCCTCGCTTTCCGAGGATGATTGTCTTCCAGTGTTCTTGTGGGTCCGTATGTGGCTGTGGAGCCCTATTCTTGACCCACATGTTCTCCCACAAGTGAGGGCATTGGTTTCCAGGTGGAAAGTGGTCCCGGTCGGTGTTGGCTTGATGCACCTTCCTCTTGGCACGTTTCTCTCTTTCACCCTCCATTCATGCCTCTTCAAATTCTGCAGCACTGCTGGTCACAGCTGACCTCCAACTGGAGTGCTCAAGGGCCAGGGCTTCCCAGTTCTCAGTGTCTATGCCAGAGTTTTTAAGGTTGGCTTTGAGCCCATCTTTAAATCTCTTTTCCTGTCCACCAACATTCCGTTTTCCGTTCTTGAGTTCGAAGTAGAGCAACTGCTTTGGGAGGCGGTGGTTGGGCATCTGGACAACGTGACCGGTCCAGTGGAGTTTATGGCAGAGGACCATGGCTTCAATGCTGCTCTCACAACTGGCTGTTAGGAATTTTTGGGAGTTGAAGTCCAAAACACCCGGAGGACCAAAGTTTGCCCATGCCTGGACTAGACACTTGCATATAATCCTTTCTACTCTTGTGAGATGTATTACAACCTAAATCATAATGTTAGTCATGAGTTGACTAAACCCATTAAAATAATAGGATTTCACTCTGTTGCCATATAGGATTCCAGTTTGTTAAAGAAAGAGCCAGCAAGATGAGTGAGCAGATGATGTTTTGCTTCCCAATTTAGCTGTGTCAAGAGGTTAATTCCTTAACATGTGTTCAAAAACCCCATCAAACTAAATGATATGCATTTAGTTTGATGAGCTTTGCTCTTAGGTTATTTATTTATCATGTCAGAAGCAAATTGAGAATACAGTTATCTATATAAATGAAAAATGTAATGTTCAATTGTGGGATTAATATAACTCAGAAACCACTGGATGAATTGCTGCCAAATTTGGCCACAAGACACCTACTAATCCAAGGAATGACCATCACTCAAAATTTTTGAATTTTGTCACTTGGGAGTTGTCATTACTGGGATTTATAGTTAACCTACAATCAATGAGCATTCTGAACTCCACCAGTGATGGAATTGAACCAAACATAGCATACAGGACTCTAATGACCAACAGAAAACACTAGAAGGGTTTGGTGGGCATTGACCTTGAGTTTTGGAGTTGTAGTTCACCTATATCCAGAGTGCACTGTGGACTCAAACAATGATGGATCTGGACCAAACTTGGCACGAATATTCCATATGCCCAAATATGGAACACATATGGAGTTTGGTGAAACTAGACCTTGACATTTGGGAGTTGCAGTTGTTGGGATTTATAGTTCACCTACAATCAAAGAGCATTCTGAACCTCACGCAAGAAAAAATTGGGGCAAACTTCCCACACAGAACCACCATGACCAACAGAAAATACTTAAAGCCATCCAGTCCAACTCCCTTCACCAGGGCAAGAAAACGTAATGAAAGCCCTCCTGACAAAGAGCCATCGAGCCATAGATATAGATAGATGATACACACACAGAGAGATATATAGTATCATAGATTTGAAAGGAATCCCTAAAGAAGAACAATTATATGTTGCTTGTTCCAGAGTGGGCAAACCAGACAATCTCCACCTCAACACTGACAAAGAAACAAGAAATACTGTTTACCCATAAGCATAAAGAAATTACATATATTAGAAATCAACACTTTCTCATTACTTTATTTTTTCAAATCAACAGACTGGGCCACAGCTACGCATGGCAGGGGATGGCTAGTAATGTGTGTGTGTGTGTGTGTGTGTGTGTGTGTGTGTGTGTGTGTGTATATATATATATATATATATATATATATATATATATATATATAATCAAGGTTAAAAGCTTGGCATTATACTAAATGTCCTTTGACCAGAAGTTGGTCACTTCAAGTGCCTCTGGTGTTGCTGTGAGAAGGTCCTCCATTGTGCGTGTGGCAGGGCTCAGACCATATTGTAGTAGGTGGTCTGTGGTTTGCTCTTCTCCACACTCACATGTTGTGGACTCCACTTTATATCCCCAATTCTTAAGTTTGGCTCTGCATCTCATGGTGCCAGAGTGCAGTCTATTCAGCGTTTTCTGTGTGCCCAAGAGGGAGTATCTCATCCGGTCTCAGCCAGTGATTGAGGTTCAGGGTTTTAGCCTGCCACTTTTGACTCTTGCTTGCTGAGGTATTCCTGCAAGTATCTCTGTAGGGAAATGTTTGTTGATTTAAGTCATTGGCATGCTGGCTGATATCCTAACTGAAGATGGGCTGGAGATTTATTTATTTATTTACTACATTTTTATACCACTCTTCTCAGCCCTCAGGGCGACTCAGAGCGGTTCACAACCACAATACAATACATAAACATGATAAAAACAGTTAAGCATTTAAAAGGATAACACTTATAACAATCAATAAGCATCAAACATCTCATCTCGTCTCATTGTTAAAATCAAGATCCAGTCTCGTCATCCAATTGTTCCATATTTCTATATTAGTTACACTGCCTATTCAAATGCCTGCTCAAACAACCAGGTCTTCAATTTCCTCTGAAATGCTAATAGGGAGGAGGCCAATCTAATTTCTGTAGTGAGGGCGTTCCACAGCCAAGGGGGCCACCACTGAGAAGGCTCTGTCTCTCATCCCCGCCAACTGTACTTGTGACGCAGACGGGACCAAGAGCAGGGCCTCCCCAGACAATCTTAACATCCTAGCTGGTTCATAGGAGGAGATCCGTTCAGACAGGTAAGTTGAGATGTCAATACCTTGGTCCTTTCACTATTGGTTGCTACTTCCCAGCAGATGTCAAGTGGTGCAATACCAGCTAAACAGTATAATTTTTCCAGTGGTGATGGGTGTAGACATCCTATGATAATGTGGCATGTCTCATTAGAAGCCACATCTGCTGTTTTAATGTGGTGATATGTATACCACACTATGTGTATACAAGCAGTAGAGTAGCAAAGTGCAAGGGCAGATGTCCTCATTGTATCTGGTTGTGATCCCCAGGTTGTAGGAAATTATTTCTAGCACCCACTTTTTGCTTGATAGTCAATCAGTGCTTCTTAGGTGGCAATAGCCCATGGACCAACAATGGATGACAGTGTCAACTATAAGTGATGGATGAGGTGGCTCCCTCCTTGCTGACCACCAAATGCCACTACTCCTATGTGACTAGTAAAGGGATGTATGTCTTCACTTATTTCATCTTTGCATGCAAGAACAAATAAGTAATATTTTCTCTCCGCTGGGCGAGATTATGATTTCACACATTTTTTATTATTATTCTCACTTCTGAAAATTATTTTCCCTATTCCAGGATGTCTTTGCAAAACAAATTGCTTTTGTTCTCGCACAAAACAATGCCTTTTCCCCAGACATTAGCATCCTTTGTTTTACAAAACACTACAACCAAATTCCTGTTTGTGACATTTGCTGAGTTATGACCACATACGTCAATTAATTGTATGCCACTGCCTTCGCTGTTCCCTTTTCTAACATCTTCTCAAAGAGGACGGCATCCCAAGTAGGTAAACATGTTTAGATGGTCATCTCATGGCCCAGAGACCGGAGCAGGGGCTAGATGCATTTTTTTCTAGCTAGGCAACGAAAGAAAAAGCTGCTTTCCAATATTTGCAAAGGTGATGTCCTCCTACATGTGTATGCCTGTGTATACACACACAAAAGAGAAGAAATGACACCAGCACATTTTATATTCATGAGGCCCAGTGTGTAACATGATCATCATTGTGGTTTATGAGCAATGCTTTTAGTCGGAAAGCTAGCAGCGCAGCCATAACTCTCGGCAGTGTCGGATTGCCACCCCGAATCCCTCTGGTTCTTCAGAATCATCACCATAAGTTTTCTAAATGGCAGTCTCATCTAATATTTCAGTTAAACAGTACTGTATGATGTGATTTTTAGAGCTATTGTAAATTTGCAAAGCAACCTCGAAGGACTGAAGCCGAGCAGTTGGCGGGACCAGGAGAGGAAGCGCTGGTGTTGAAGGAACCACCAAATCTTGAGCTTATCTTGGCTTTATATCCCATCTGCTTTTCAATTAATTCTCTCACAATTCCCAATAAAACTACCACAGAAAGAAAAAGAGTTACTAGAAGTCCTGATTTTGTTTTGAGATACTAATCATGTTTTCATAAGAGTCCTCACCATAACCAGACTTTTCATTACCACTTTCCAGGTTGGTTTAAATTAATCCGGTGCTTTTGAAAACAAACTTGTCCCTGTACTTGCTAATATGTTCCCACTGTCTCAGGACTAGCAATGTTGTTTCACACCAAATAAACATAGCAATTACACAATGTAACATGGTTTTTGTTCCTGGGTCAGAAATGTCATTTCCTAATTGCTTCTATTATTAAAAACATGGGGAAAGTTTTTGCAGGACATTCTGCAGCACATTTTGCTATAGTTTTTCAAAGAATATCTAATTGAGTCTCAACCAATTCAGCCTAGTTTGTAGCAGCCACAAAACAAAATTTCTGGGTTAGAACAACTACTTTCAAAGTAAGTGAAAGGTAAAGCTTTCCCCTTGACATTGTTGTTCATTCGTTCAGTCGTCTCTGACTCTTCGTGACCTCATGGACCAGCCCACGCCAGAGCTCCCTGTCGGCCGTCACCACCCCCAGCTCCTTCAAGGTCAGTCCAGTCACTTCAAGGATGCCATCCATCCATCTTGCCCTTGGTCGGCCCCTCTTCCTTTCGCCTTCCACTTTCCCCAGCATAATTGTCTTCTCTAGGCTTTGCTGTCTCCTCATGATGTGGCCAAAGGACTTCAACTTTGTCTCTTGTCTCCTTCCCTCCAGTGAGCAGTCGGGCTTTATTTCCTGGAGGATGGACTGGTTGGATCTTCTCGCAGTCCAAGGCACTCTCAGAACTTTCCTCCAACACCACAGCTCAAAAGCATCGATCTTCCTTCGCTCAGCCTTCCCTCAGGTCCAGCTCTCACATCCGTAGGTGACTACAGGGAATACCATGGCTTTGACTAGGCAATGGATCTTGGTTGCCAGTGTGATGTCTCTACTCTTCACTATTTTATCGAGACTGGACATTGCTCTCCTCCCAAGAAGGAAGCGTCTTCTGATTTCCTGGCCACAGTCTGCATCTGCACTCATCTTCCCACCTAGAAATGCAAAGTCTGTCACGGCCTCCACATTTTCTCCATTTCCCAGTTGTCAATCATTCTTGTTGCAATAATCTTGATTTTTTTGATGTTTAGTTGCAACCCAGCTTTTGCGCTTTCTTCTTTCACCTTGATTAGAAGGCTCCTCAGCTCCTCCTCACTTTCAGCCGTCAGAGTGGTGTCATCTGCACCACTCTGTGGTGTCATCCCTTGACATTAAGTGTAGTCAAATACGACTCCAAGGTCATGTGGCCAGCATTTTTTTCTGTCTCAGGAGTGACTTACTCTTTATTTACTGTTTCTCTTTATTTTATTTGCTATTTCACAACACTAATAAAACAGGGGAAATCCAGACAGGAAACAACCAGGGCCAGCTAACACATCCCAACAAAGGATACCCCCAAGCAGGCCCGTAACCAGGATTTTGATTCGGGGGGAGCTGAGTTTCATTCGGGGAGGGGGGCTGAGTCTGAGTGAAAGAGGGTCTACCCTAGTAAACCTTTTGCATCGTTACCCCAATACCCCAATGCATATGGGATATATTGACCATGGTGATCAGATCATGATATGAATAACATAACAGTTTAAATAATGTACCAGTAAGGCCTTCTTGCAGACCACCATGAGAATTTCGGGGGGCAGGCTGAAGACCCCCAAGCCCCCCCCCTGGCTACATGCCTACCCCCAAGCAGGAAGCAGCCAGGCCTTGAAGCTACAAGGCTATTCAATGCTAATCAAGCTGGCCAATTGCAACATTTACACTTGCTTGATATAGACAAGAGTTCTTTCTCCCACTTTAGACATCATTCCACAGATATATAAACCCCACTTGCCTAGCTTCCAACAAACCTCACAACCTCTGATGATGCCTGCCATAGGTGTGGGTGAAAGGTCAGGAGAGAATGCTTCTGGAACATGGCCTTATAGCCCAGAAAACACACAGCCATCCAGTGATTCCAGTCATGAAACCCTCTGGCAAAGCATCAAGAGAACTGCTGGTTTGGTTTAAGTAAATTACCTGGTTTTGTTTTGTTTTTTCAACTAATGACACAGAAATTTATTTACTATTGCACAACACTCATAAAACAGGGGAATTCCAGACAGGAAACAACCAGGGCCAGCTAACACATCCCAACAAAGGATACCCCCAGGCAGGAAGAAGCTAGGCCTTGAAGCTACAAGCCTATTCAATGCTAATCAAGTTGGCCAATTGCAACATTCACACTTGCTTCATATAGACAAGAGTTCTTTCTCCCACCTTGGGCATCATTCCACAGATATATAAACCCCACTTGCCTAGCTTCCAACAAACCTCACAACCTCTGAGGATGCCTGCCATAGGTGTGGGTGAAACGTCAGGAGAGAATGCTTCATGGCCTTACAGCCCAGAAAACACACAGCTATCCAGTGATTCAAGTCATGAAACCCTCTGGCAAAGCATCAAGAGAACTGCTGGTTTGGTTTAAGTAAATTACCTGGTTTTATGTATTGTCGAAGGCTTTCATGGCTGGAATCACTCAGTTCTTGTGGGTTTTTTCGGGCTATATGGCCATGTTCTACAGGCATTTCTCCTGACGTTTCGCCTGCATCTGGTTTTGTTTTGTTTTTTCAACTAATGACACAGAAACAAACAAACGAATGAACTTTATTTCTATTCCTCCCTAGCTCCCTGAGGGGAGATGTTTCCCAATAACTTCATGATACTTTTTTCCTATGACAGAACAAATTAATAATGCCTTGCTTGATTTTTGCAATGACAATGATGAGGCAAGTGAAGCAACTGAAACAGAGATTGTCAATACTCTGCAGAAGAATGGCCTCAGCAATAATGCACGTCTTCTTTTGTGACTGACGGTGCCTTTGTAAATATCGGAAAACCCAAGCCTCTGCATTAAAAATTAAAAGAGTTGAATGATCGCCTCATCAAGAGGGATGTAAATGTCATATAATCCAGAAGAGCCTCAAAGAAGAAGAAAAAAAGCCCTTGAGTTTTGGTGGAGGAACACAATGTCAAGGAATCCAATTATTTGAGCTTCTTTGCCAACAATACAGAGTCCCCTTTATCCTCTTTTTTGAAAGTAAAATCCAAGGCTGTGCTTTGGAATGTATTTGCCACGTGGTTTTGCTTCTTCCCACTATTGAAAGCGTGTTGCATTGTTGGCCTTAGTCGAGGGCATACACTTTTGGGGAGGAGGAAGAAACATGTGAGGAGATTGTGTGGGCAGATTTCAACGAGGAAGAATAGAACTCCCTCTCTTTTCTCTCTCTCACTCTCTTTGTTATATTTACTTTTCGCACAACCTTATGGAAATCTTTCAAGATGCCGGGAAGCAAATGGAACGTAGGACTGAACGTCAGCTCCACAGAACTCTCTGGTGACATGGAAGGACTCCACTAAAAACTCACAGGAAAAGAAGATAAATTGTCAAAGGTTTTCATGGCTTTCACTGGGTTGCTGTGAGTTTTTCCGAGCTGTATGGCCGTGTTCCCGCAGCATTCTCTCCTGATGTTTCACCTGCATCTGTGGCTAATGCCATCTTCCGAGTTTCTGTTGGAAGTGAGTGAAGCAAGTGGAGCTTATCTATATAAATAAGAATGTAAAGTTCGTTTGTGGGATTAACGTAACTCAAAAACCACTGGACAAATTGACACCAAATTTGGACACAAGACACCTTACAGGCCAACGAGTGACCATCAGGTTGTTGTAGGTTTTTTCGGGCTATATGGCCATGTTCTAGAGGCATTCTCTCCTGACGTTTCGCCTGCATCTATGGCAAGCATCCTCAGAGATAGTTGAGGTCTGTTGGAACTAGGAAAAAGGTTTTATATATCTGAGGAATGACCAGGGTGAGACAAAGGACTCTTGTCTGCTGGAGCTAGGGGTGAATGTTTCAACTGAGCACCTTCATTAGCATTTGATTGTCTGGCAGTGCCTGGAGCAATCGTTTGTTGAGAGGTGATTAGATGTCCTTGTTTGTTTCCTCTCTCTTGTTTTGCTGTTCTAATTTTAGGGTTTTTTTTTAATACTGGTAGCCAGATTTTGTTCATTTTCATGGTTTCCTCTTTTCTGTTGAAATTGTCCACACGCTTGTGGATTTCAGTGGCTTCTCTGTGTACTCTGACATGGTGGTTGTTGGAGCGATCCAGCATTTCTGTGTTCTCAAATAATGACCATCGCTCATAAAAAAAATCACTGAAAAACACAGCAGAAGAGACCTAAAAAGACAACCCCCCCCCCCTAAAAAATACATTATAATGCATGTGCAAAACCACAAATATATACACAAACACACATATACACACACAAAACACATATATACAGACTGGGCCACAGCAACGCATGGCAGGGGATGGCTAGTATCAATATAAATAAAAACGTAATGTTCATTTGTGGGATTAACATAACACAAAAAACACTGGACGAATTGACACCAAATGCAGACACCATGCACGTATCAGGCCAACAAGTGACCATCACTCATAAAAACACTGAAAAAAACAGCGGAAGAGACTTAAAAAGTCAAAAATATACATTACAATGCATGCACATAACCACGTCTATATATGCAAACCCTTGTGCCGGCAAACAGCAGACAGCCATGCTGGGACATGAGAGAAGCCTGCCACAGGATGGTAACACATCTGGGCATAACCTGGGCAACGTCCTTGCAGATGGCCAGTTCTCTCACACCAGAAGTGACTTGCAGTTTCTCAAATTGCTCCTACCACACACAAAGCAAAAAACTACCAACAGGACCTGCAAAGATGCCAGCCACAAATGTAAGCAAAACATTTGGAGAGAATGCTACTGAAACATGACCACAAAGACCAAAAAAATCAGAGCAACCCAGAAGCTAAATTACCCTGAAGATCAGCCCTGGTCTCTAGTTGAGGAAGTCTGTAAGATATTAGCAGTGTGTCCTGAGCCCCTGGGAAAACTATATTGGACAGAATCCTCACTTTTGAATGCAAAAAAATAAATCTGCATTCTCACTTTACAAGATGTGAAATGGGCAGATTTTCCAGACTTTTGCTACAGCAACCCTTGACTGGTGCTCCTTACAGGGAGAGGTCAACCCTCCTGTTCAAGGAGCTCCATTGGCTGCCATTCATTTTCCGGTCCCACTTCAAGGTGCAGGTGCTTACCTACAAAGCCCTGAACGGTTTGGGACCCATCTACCTGCGTGACCACATTTCTGTATACGAACCCACACGATTCCTTCGTTCATCTGGAGAGGCCTTGCTCACGATCCCACCTGCATCGCAAGCGCGATTGGTGGGGATGAGGGACAGGGCCTTTTCGGTGGTGGCCCCACGACTCTGGAACTCCCTCCCCAAGGACATCAGGCAGGCCCCAATGTTGGCAGTTTTTAGAAGGAGCTTGAAGACGTGGATGTTCCAGTGTGCCTTCCCAGAATAAGGACTCCCAAGCAATATGTCCCAAATGCACTTTACAGGAGAGTTAGTAATGTCTGCACATCCACCTATCTTTAAAATATCCAACCTATTTCCCTGGACATGCCCAGCATTTTAAAATTTTTAATTCATATATTTGGCCCTGCCACAGGTTTTAATTGTGTCGTGTCATTATTGTATTGTTTTTGCTTTGTTATGAGTTATTTATTGTTGTATTGTTGTTGTTATGTTTTATGATGTATTTGGGCTCGGCCTCTTGTAAGCCACACCGAGTCCTGTGGGAGATGGTAGCGGGGTATAAATAAAGGTTATTATTATTATTATTATTATTATTATTATTATTATTATTGACAAGCCCTATAAGGATTCACGTTTTGCAACAACCAGTGAGACAGATATTTCAGGAGAACAGAAAATAGGCCAGAAAGGACTTCAGACAAATGCTAAAGGGTTGTGGCTTCCAAATGGAGCAACCCGTCTCTTTTGCACTTTCCATTTTTGTATACAGTGCCCACTGTGAAAGAGTTTTCCATTTAAAGACAGAAAAGGGCAGAGTGATAGTTTTATGAAGACTGAGCATCAGTTGAAAGCCATCATTAAAATACACTGTGCAGAACTTCTAGACTTCTTAAAAAACCTGGATGTTCCCAAAACAGCATAAACAAGAGGACAGTTCAAATATACATTTCAAAAGCGAGAAGCTAAGAATAAGGCAATCCGGTTTAGAAGGGGGGAAAACATCACGTTGCATTTCAAGTGTCGTTGCAGGAAGGCGTCCTGCTGGCCAGAGAGATGCAGAGAGAGAAAAGGGAACCAGGTTAATACAGTGACAGGAATGGCTTCCACCGGTGATTTGTCTTTTGAGGCTCTATCCTGAGTGTATTGCCTCCCTGCCATGAGGATTATTTTAAAAGTTTTTCAAATACTTTAATAGAAAGTTGCACAGAATGAAAACATTACCCTGGGAGAGAGAGAGAAAAAACAACAACAAAAGACAACAAGAATGTAAAACGAATGAAATGAATAATATTTTTTTCAGCACTCTCTCACTTCCAGAGGTCTGGTATTTCACATTTGGATTTAAATTGTAACCATATGGATGAAACTGTATGCATGGAATTAGACAGATAAAGCAATAAGTAGAAATTGAATCTCATCTATGGGGGGAAGTCCTTAGCTCTCTCAGCAAAGAGCAAACTACTCTCAGGATTCTTTAGAGCAGTGTCTCTCAACTTGGGGGTCAGGCTCCCTGGGTGGTTATGAGGGGGTGTCAGAAGGGTTGCCAAAAATACTGTTTTTTGATGGTCATGGGGATCCTGTGTGGGAAGTTTGGCTCAATTTTATAATTGGTGGTGTTCAGAATCCCCTTTGATTGTAGGTGAACTATAAATCCCAGCAACTACAACTCCCAAATGCCAAAGTCCATTTTCCCCAAACTCCACCAGTGTTCTCATTTGGGCATATTGAGTATTCGTGCCAAGTTTGGTCCAGATCCATCATTGTTTGAGTGCACCGTGCTCTCTGGATGTAGTTGAACTACAACTCCAAAACTCAAGGCCAATGCCCACCAAACCCTTCCAGTTTTTTCTGTTGGTCATGGGGGTTCTGTAGGTCAAGTTTAGTTCGGTTCCGTCATTGCTGGAGTTCAGAATACTCTTTGATTGTAGATGAGCTATAAATCCCAGCAACTACAACTCCCAAATATCAAGGTATATTTTCTCCAAACACCAGCATTCACTGTTCACATTTCAGCATATTCAGTATTTGTAACAAGTTTGGTCCACATTCATCACTGTTTGAGTCCACAGTGCAATCTGAATGTAGGTGAACTACAACTCCAAAACTCAAGGTCAAAGTCCACCAAACCGTTCCAGTATTTTCTGTTGGTTATAAGAGTTCTGTGGGTCAAGTTTCGTTCAATTCCAAAATTGCTGGAGTTCAGAATGCTCTTTGATTATAGGTGAGCTATAAATCCCAGCAAGTACAACTCCCAAATACCAAGGTCTATTTTCTCCAAACTCCACCAGTGTTCATTGTTCATATTTCAGCATGTTGAGTATTTGTGCCAAGTTTGGTCCAGATCCATCATTGTTTGAGTCCACAGTGCAATCTGAATGTAGTTGAACTACAACTCCAGAACTCAAGGTGAATTCCCACCAAACTCTTCCAGTATTTTCGGTTGGTTGTGAGAGTTTTTGGTTTTTATTTTGTTGCAATTTGTTGTTCAGGCTTGTGTTTTTGGTTTTTATTTTGTTGTATTTCATTGTTTGGGCTTAGCCTCATGTAAGCCGCCCCAAATCCCCATTGGGGGAGATGGTGGCAGGGTATAAATAAAGATTATTATTATTATTATTATTATTATTATTATTATTATTATTATTGTCCTGTGGGCCAAGTTTGGTTCAATTCCATCACTGGTGGAGTTCATAACATTCTTTGATTGTATGTGAACTATAAATCCCAGCAACTACAAACCCCAAATGATGAAATCAACCCCCCCCCCAACCCCAGCAGTATTCAAATTTGGATGTATTTATGCCAAGTTTGGTCCAGTGAATGAAAATACATCCTGCATATCAGATATTTACATTACGATTCATAACAGTAGCAAAATTACAGTTACGAAGTGGTAACAAAAATAATTTTATGGTTGGGGTTCACCACGACATGAGGAACTGTCTCAAGGGGTCATGGCATTAGGAAAGTTGAGAAACACTGCTTTAGAGGAAACCAAGCTGTTCTTTGAAACCAATATAACTTTGTAATATAGGTATGGCATTAGTGTTCTGAAGCTGATTTTCTGAACGTGTACACTTTGACATTTTAAGCTGAAATCAAAGGGGACTTATTTTCTGGATTCTTTTCTACCCACCCCCCAACGACAATGCAATTTCTCTCCCTATATATGATGATACATTAGATGTGTCTCAATAGAACAGTGTGAATGATTACGTGAGCATGTGGAGAATAAACAGCATATTGTAATAGAAAGTGCTGTCTTTATTCCCCATAGCCATGGGAAGGGACCGGCTTCAGAAGCCCGGGTAATTGAGAAAACACAATGCAGAAAGAGTTTGCAGTGATGTATGACCATTTGGCTCTCCTTTAAAGAAGATTCATTTTCCATCACGTTTGAAAGTCCAGCACAAAGATGGGACTGAAAATGTTATTCCATCCTCTAAGCAGATATGAGATTTTAGTTCAAAGAAAACATGTCTCATCACATCTCTGCTTTTCTTTACTGTCTTAAGTAACTTTGGGAGAGCAAGACTGCAGAATGACCTATGCGAGATATAACCACTACTGTATGTACGTTGTATTTTGGATGAGTGAGTGACAGTAGTAGTGTTTTACCTACCTTGATGTTAAGCAATCTCATTTTAGGCTATGTTACAGGCGAAAAAAATACATCACTGATTGAGAGTTGAAGTTAACAGGAGCCCTGTGCTTTGTAGGAACTGTCCAAGGTGCTGAGCTGAGCTAAGCCTAAAAGGGGATAGACTAACTCCATGACAAATATTTTCAAAACTGTGAAGAGGACTACCAAAAATAAGGAGGAAACATAAAGAACAGGCCTTGCTCTTCCCGAGTTTTGAAATAAATTTTGGTGCCTTGGCAAGACAAAACATTGAGCTCATTTAGCAACTACCTTGAAAGTTCTCATGACTAACTGTTGGTGGGGATGAGAGACAGGGCTCCTATCCCTATATATCACTGCATCTCAGCCTGGGGGTCATGAGCAGAGTGTCAGAGGGGTTGCAAAAGACCATCAGAAAACACAGTATTTTCTGTTGGTCATGGGGGTTCTGTGTGGGAGGTTTGGCCCAATTTTATCATTAATGGGTTTCAGAATGCTCTTTGACTGTAGTTGAATTATAAATCCCAGCAATTACAACTCCCAAGTAACAAGGACTATTTTCCCCAAACTCCACCAGTTTTCACATATGGGCATATTGTGTATTTGTGCCAAGTTAGGTCCAGATCTATCATTGTTTGAGTCCACAGTGCTCTCTGGATGTAGGTAAACAACAACTCCAAAACTCAAGGTCAGTGCCCACCAAACCCTTCCAGTATTTTATGTTGGTCATGGGAGTTCTGTGTGCCAAATTTGGGTCAATTCTGTCATTGATGGAGTTTGGTCCAGATCCATCATTGCTTGACTCCACAGTGTTCTCTGGATGTAGGTGAACTACAACTCCAAAAACTCAAGGTCAATGCCAACCAAACCCTTCCAGTATTTACTGTTGGTCATGAAAGTTCTGTGTCCCAAGGTTGGTTCAATCCCATCATTGGTGGAATTCAGAATGCTCTTTGATTGTAGGTTAACTATAAATCCCAGAAACTACAACTCCCAAATGACAAAATCAACCTTCCCAACTCCACCACTATTCAAATTTGGGTGCATCGGGTATTTGTGCCAAATTTGGTCCAGTGAATGAAAATACATCCTGCAGATCAGATATTTACATAACGATTCATAACAGTAGCAAAACGACAGTTATTTATTTATTTATTTACTGCACTTGTAGACCGCCGTTCTCAGCCCTAGGGCGACTCACGGCGAAGTTATGACGAAGCAACAAAAATAATTTTATGGTTGGGGGTCACCACAACATGAGGAACTGTATTAAGGGGTTAGGAAGGTTGAGAAACACTGAAATAGACTGACATCACCACCAGTTTTCTCCCAGCTTTTGCAGCTATGTTCAATAATGGCCTTTGGGAGAAATGAAGGGAGAGGAAAGCATTGTGAGAATTGGCTGTCGGCTGAGAATTTAGCAGTCGACAGTGCTCTCTGGATGTAGGTGAACTACAATTCCAATTTTGAGTCCACAGTGCTCTCTGGATGTAGGTGAACCACAACTCCAAAACTCAAGGTCAATGCCCACCAAACCCTTCCAGTATTTCCTATTGGACATGGGATTTCTGTGTCCCAAGTTTGGTTCAATTCCATTATTATTAACCTACAATCAGAATGCTCTCTGATTGTAGGTTAACTATAAATCCCAGCGACTACAACTCCCAAATGACAAAACCAACCTTCTCAACTCCACCCGTATTCAAATTTGGGCGCACTGGGTACCTTGGGAAGTCTGACTTGGCCACGGTGGTCCACAGTTTGGTTACATGCCGTTTAGATTACTGCAACGCTCTATACGTGGGGTTGCCTCTGAAGACTGCCCGGAAGCTTCAGTTAGTCCAACGTGCGGCAGCCAGACTGCTAACAGGAGCGGGGTACAGGGAGCATACTACTCCTCTGTTGTGCCAGCTCCACTGGCTGTCAGTCAGCTTCCGAGCACAATTCAAAGTGCTGGTCTTAACCTATAAAGCCCTAAATGACTCCGGCCCAATTTACCTGTCCGAACGTATCCTCCCTTATGAGCCATCAAGATTGCTAAGATCGTCTGGAGGGGCCCTGCTCTCGATCCCACCGGCCTCACAGGCGCTGCTGGTGGGGATGAGAGACAGGGCCTTCTCGGTGGTGGCCCCTCGACTCTGGAACTCCCTTCCATTGGAGATCAGAACTGCCCCTTCTATCTTAACGTTCAGGAAACAGGTGAAAACTTGGCTTTGAGGATTGGCTTTTGACGAATGAGCCATGATCCTGTGATATAGATGGATGACGACGAATAATGATTTTTGATGACAACTGACCACTGTAATCATATGACTGTATTTGCTATTTTAATGTTTTAGTGTGATTTAGAATATGATGTTTTAATGACTGTCTGTAATATTGATGCTGGAAACTGGCCTGAGTCCCTTGAATGGAGGTGAGAAGACCGGTATACAAAACTAACAAATAAATAAATAATAAATATTTGTGCCAGATTTGGTCCAGTGAATGAAATTAGATTCGGCATATCCGATATTTACATTATGATTCATAACAGTAGCAAAATTACAGTTACGAAGTAGCAACAAAAATAATTTTATGGTTGGGGGTCACCACAACCTGTGGAATTGTATTAAGGGGTCGGGGCATTCAGAAGGATGAGAACGACTGTGCTATACTGTACTGGCTTAGAGAATCCTTCTACCTCTTTGGTGCGGCTCGGCTGGATATCACTGCGGCATCAGAGCAGAATAAAAGAACTCTTGCTGTGGTGATAAAATGTTTTGCAAAATGATGTTTGAGAGTACAGACACATTGCAGGTAAGGGCAGCAATTATGTCATGCAGGACTCTCTATCTTCTGCATAAAGGAGTTGGTACAGTTTATCAATTCATTTCCTGAATCAGAAAAGAAATTTCCATCTCATCTCCCCTCTCCCTTGCTGCTAGCCCTCTAGCCATAAATAAAAATGAACCCGACCTATATGAATAATTTAGCTTGACACTACTGTCCTAGTCCATTACACTGACGTTTGAGATTTTGCTTTGTGTTTTTTTTCTTCCTGAAATGGGGGAGGCAATGGGAAGGGTTGCTCAGACAATGCTTGACCTCAGCAGACCTCCGCACTCTACCTAGATGAAACAAACTTTGCCTTGTGCATACAGCATGTACATTATCTTCCAGAAGTCTGGTTTTACTGCTTAACAGGGAGAATTCTGCTTATTTGGTTCACAGCTAGGATTTTCTTTTTTGAAGGGAGGGAATAATGATGGAGAGGGCATCAAGGGGCCCTATTTTGTTGCCGAAATTCCTGATGTCGATGAGCAAAGCAGCTCTGAGTGATCTACATCTCATTGTTCTTTCATAAAAGGCATCATTAGTTCTGCACCATCCATGCTAGCTGGTGTTCTTATTACTTGGGGTTTGTTTACTTTCTGGAAATATGTACGTATTCTTTGAATGGCAGGAAAAAAGAGGAGGAAATGGAAATCCCATTTTCACCAGGCTGGGCCTGTTAAAAGGAAAGATGTGAGGGGCTTAAAGTAGAAATAGCCAAGTGGCAAACCAAACCAACAACATTTTTCTCTTGTCCTTAAACTATTTGGGTGTGTGTGAAAGAAGCAGTTATGCTGCTCATTGACATTACGTAAAGGTAAAGGTTTTCCCCTGACATTAAGTCCCGTTGTGTCTGACTCTGGGGGTTGGTGTTCATCTCAATTTCTAAGCCAAAGAACTGGCATTGTCCATAGATACCTCCAAGGTCATGTGGCCAGCATGACTGCATGGAGCACCGTTACCTTCCCACTGGACCTGTTAAAAGGAAAGATGTGAGAGGCTTACAGTAGAAATAGCCAAGTGGCAAACCAACAACATTTTTCTCTCGTCCTTGAACTATTTGGGTGTGTGTGAAAGAAGCACTTATGTTGCTCATTGACATTACGTAAAGGTAAAGGTTTTCCCCTGACATTAAGTCCAGTTGTGTCTGACTCTGGGGGTTGGTGTTCATCTCCATTTCTAAGCCAAAGAACTGGCATTGTCCATAGATACCTCCAAGGTCATGTGGCCAGCATGACTGCATGGAGCACCGTTACCTTCCCAACGGAGTGGTACCTATTGATCTACTCACATTTGCATGTTTCTGAACTCCTAGGTTGGCAGAAGTTGGGGCCAATAGCAGGAGCTCACCTTGCTCCCTGGATTTGGACCAGTGACATTTGGTCATCAAGTTCAGCAGCTCAGCGGTTTAACCCACTGCACCAGTATGAATGTAACTATTTATTTTTTATGTATTTATTTAGAACTTTTATATACCGGTCTTCTCAGCCTCCGCAGAGGGACTCAGTCCGGTTCACAACAAAAGATTCATAACAATAGTTTAAAACATCACATCCCATAATTCACTAAAACATTAAAATACAATCATATAATTACATAATGCCAAGTTGTCAAAATGAAGTCACAATTCATCGCCATCCGTCCGTGTGGTCAGGAGTTATTGACTCACTCATCAAATGCTAAATTCCAGAGCCAAGTTTTCACCAGTTTTCTAAAAGTCAGGAGAGAAGGGGCAGCTCTAATCTCCAGTGGGAGAGAGTTCCAGAGACAAACTATGCATGTATTCATTAAGCCCATGCTCAATATCACTGATATTATTATTATTATTATTATTATTATTATTATTATGCCACTATGGGTTAAATCTTTGTGTTGCTGAACTGCTGACCTGAAGGTCGGCAGTTTGAATCTGCAGGACAGGGTGAGCTCCCGCTGTTAGCCCTAGCTCCTGCCAACCTAGCAGTTCAAAAACATGTAAATATGAGTAGATAAATAGGCACTGCTTCAGTGGGAAAAGGCAAAAAGATGCTTCAATCAGTCTTGCCAGGCACATGACCAAGAGGTGACAACATGAAAATGGAAAAGAACACCTCCCCAAGAGCCAGAGATGAGCATCTAGAAGCCGGAAATGAAAGGAGAAGCCTTTGCCTTGTCTGTGTTTGTATGTTTCATTGTATGTGATTGTAATGCATTGTATGTTTGCCTGTGTCTGCTGTATAGACTGTAATCCGCTCTGAGTCCCCTTGGGGAGAAGGGTAGGATATAAATAAAGTGTGTTGTTGTGGTTGTGGTTATGGTGGTTGTGGTTATTATTATTATTATTATTATTATTATTATTATTATTATTATATTTATTTTACCCTCCTTTATCTCTCTCAAAGGGGACTCAAAGCAGCTTAGCATAAAAGTTTAGTAAGCTAAAAGACTTTTCATAAAACTATAAAACAAGACTAAATAGACTCGAGCTTGAAAAAAAACCCCTCTTTTTGGACTATGTTTATCCCAGACAATATGCATTGATAAGGTTTTTTTTTACTACAACTTTCTGAATACTAGCCAGTGCCTTTAATTTTTCATATGCCTCTTTGAAGACCAAAAATAGGATATGAGGGCAATGTCCTAGTAGGCAATATACCCATTTACCTATCATTATAAGCAGATGCTAATAGTCTTTCTGTGGTCTTTTCCCATGGATATATCTAATCAAGATGTCTAATTCCCAGCATTTCTGGAATTAAAATTTCTCACTGTTGTTTATGCTATCTAGAGCTGATAGCAGTTCCAATACAATAGGACTTTTTTGGCATGTATAACAAGACAGTATAAAATACAGTATCCATATAAATGAAAATGTAATGCCATAGATGCAGGCGAAACGTCAGGAGAAATGCCTCTAGAACATGGCTCTATAGCCCGAAAAAACCCACAAGAACCTAGTGATTCCAGCCATGAAAGCCTTCGACAATACATTGAAAATGTAATGTTTGTGGTGTTAACATAACTCAAAAAACCACTGGACGAATTGATACTAAATTTGGACACAATACACCTATCAGGCCAACGAGTGACCATCTATATAAATAAAAATGTAATGTTCGTTTGTGGGATTAACATAACTCAAAAACCACTGGATGAATTGACACCAAATTTGGACACAAGGCACCTAACAACCCAATGTATGTCCTTCACTCAAAAAATTGATTTTGTAATTGCTGGAATTTATAGTACACCCACAATCAAAGAGCATTCTGAACTCCACCAATAATGGAATTGAACCAATCTTGGGACACAGAAGTCCCATGATCAACAGAAAACACTAGAAGGGTTTTGTGGGCATTTACCTTGATTTTGGGAGTTGTAGTTCACCAACATCCAGAGAGCACTCTGGACTCAAACAATGATGGATCTGGACCAAACTTGGCACGAATATTCCATATGACCAAATATGCACACAAATGGAGTTTGAGGGAAATACACCTTGACATTTGGGAGTTGTAGTTACTGGGATTTATAGTTCACCTACAATCAAAGAGCATTCTGAACCCCACCAACGACAGAATTGGGGCAAACTTCCCACACAAAACCCCCATGCTCAACAGAAACTACTAAAGGCCATCCAGTCCAACTCCCTTCCCCAGGGCAGGAAAACGTAATCAAAACCCTACTGACAAAAAGCCATCCAGCCATAGATATAGATCGATATATATGATTCACACACACAGAGATATAGTATCATAGATTTGAAAGGGACCCCTATGTTGCCTGTTCCAGGGTAGGCAACCCAGACAATGTCTACATCAG
This sequence comes from Anolis sagrei, assembly GCF_037176765.1. Lineage (NCBI taxonomy): Eukaryota > Metazoa > Chordata > Lepidosauria > Squamata > Anolidae > Anolis > Anolis sagrei. The sequence goes on from NC_090030.1 coordinate 6,080,537, forward strand.
CACTGACAAAGAAACAGCAAGAAATACTGCTTACCCAAAAGCATAAAGGAATTACATACATTAGAAACCAATAGGGCTGGGCGGTTTTGTTTCGTTAATTCGTAATTCGTTAATAATTCGTTAATTTTTTCAATTACAAAACGATAACGAACCATTCTGGAGCAATTAAAAAAAACGAATTTTTAAACACGTTTTGTAAATGCTTCGTATTTCGTTATTGTATTCGTTTCGTTATTGTTCTGAGGTCGTTTCGTTATTATTTCCGCATGTCTGGGCCAGTTTTATGGTTTAATTAGTGAAAAAAAATTATAATATTACACCAACAGTCAAGAACAGAGGGAGAGGGAAGCTTCAGAAGTTTTTGGAGGTTTTTTAGCGTATTTCGCGGTCGCGTCCGCCATTAACGAATCGATTCGTTATTGTTTCGGAAATCGATTCGTTAATGTTTTGTAATTTTTTTCACATTTACGAAATTTTGTAAATATCGAACTTTTTAAAAGGAAAATTTTGTAATTATTTTAATTATCGAAACAAAAAAACCCCCCAAATACAAATCGATTTTAGAAACAAATTTTTCCGTTGTTACCCAGGCCTAGAAACCAACACTTTCACATTACTTTATTTTCCAGATCACCAGACTGGGCCACAGCAATGCATGGCAGGGGATGGCTAGTCACTCATAAAAACACTGAAAAACACAACGGAAGAGACTTAAAAAGCCAAAAAACAACATTATAACTCATGTGCAAAACCACATATATACACGCAAACACACATATATACACATTTACACAAATGTATATACACACATATACACACACAAAGCTCATATACAAGGTCTGAGCCACAGCAACATGTGGGAGGGAACGGCTAGTAAATTATAAAAAGGAAACTTCATATTTTCAGACTTCATAGCAATTATGTCCAGTTATGTTTGGAAGGCCACATGATTTCTATTGCTTTTCTTATTCTTCATTACACCCACATTCTGTGGTAGTGAAATCTATACATTAATTCCGTACTGTATGAAGAAGTATTTCCTTTTGAGAGTCCTGTATCTCCCTCACATCAGATTGGTTAGGTGACTTGATTTTTCAGCATTAGAGGAGAGAGAAAGAAATGTTGTCCATATATTATTTTTAAAAACACACTTATATTCTCCATTTGATCTGTGCTACAAACCCGCAAATGGCACAGCCATTTCCCAAATTGTCGGAATGCATCTTTCGGTATATTTACCAGCTGCACAGTATCAATTTTTTGGGAGAGGGCAAAAGAACCCTTTGTCCCCAGTTTTATCCTCTTGGAGCTCTTGACAGTGCCAGCATACTTTAGAGAAAATAAATGCCTTTGAATATATATTGGCTGATTTGGCATCATTCATTTTTCATTCGCTGGTCATGGACAGAGCAAAGAAAACATGCAGGGCAGTCAGTCCCAACACTGAACTTTGTCAAGTTGAGCTTTATAGCCACGTGGGCTGGAGACCTCCTTTGCGAAATAATGGAAACTCATTATTTTGAATCCACACTAAATACCCTATTTTCTGCTTGCACAGGATTTCTTAACACAGAGAGCCTTGAGCAGCAGTTACATAAACCTCCTTATATAAATAGTAGGCTGTCTCTATCTTCCTGTGCTTTTCTCAAACAACAAAAAAGGAAGGAGTGCACATGGCCATTTATTAGGCACAAATGTTCAAATTGTGATGGATGCTTTGGAGCGCTGGACTTTCTATTATGCTGAGATGGCCTTTGGTAGTTTTCCAATAGGCTTTATTGACAGCATCTATTACCGGAGCCTGCCTTGAATGAAAAAGCATTGATCAGGGGATAGTGGCAAGTTTAAAATAAAGAGATTACCATGAGCAAGTGCTTCAAAAGGTGCCCGTGCTATTTGTTAGGGCACGGCTACATAAAGGGCTGATATAGAACACCACTCTGATGGCCGAAAGCGAGGAGGAGCTGAGGAGCCTTCTAATCAAGGTGAAAGAAGAAAGCGCAAAAGCCGGGTTGCAGCTAAACATCAAAAAAAACCAAGATTATGGCAACAAGAATGATTGACAACTCGGAAATAGAGGGAGAAAACGTGGAGGCCGTGACAGACTTTGTATTTCTAGGTGCAAAGATTACTGCAGATGCAGACTGTGGCCAGGAAATCAGAAGACGCTTACTTCTTGGGAGGAGAGCAATGTCCAGTCTCGATAAAATAGTAAAGAGTAGAGACATCACACTGGCAACAAAGATCCATTGCCTAGTCAAAGCCATGGTATTCCCTGTAGTCACCTACGGATGTGAGAGCTGGATCTTAGGGAAGGCTGAGCGAAGGAAGAGAGAGGCTTTTGAGCTGTGGTGCTGGAGGAAAGTGCTGAGAGTGCCTTGGACTGCGAGAAGATCCAACCAGTCCATCCTCCAGGAAATAAAGCCCAGCGGCTCACTGGAGAGAAGGATACTAGATACAAAGTTGAAGTACTTTGGCCACATCACGAGGAGACAGCAAAGCCTAGAGAAGACAATTATGCTGGGGAAGGTGGAAGGCAAAAGGAAGAGGGGCCGACTGAGGGCAAGATGGATGGATGGCATCCTTGAAGTGACTCGACTGACCTTGAAGGAGCTGGGGGTGGTGACGGCCGACAGGGAGCTCTGGCGTGGGCTGGTCACGAAGGTCACGAAGAGTCGGAGGTCACGAAGAGTCGGAGACGACTGAACGAATGAACAACAACATAGAACTTTGGGGCTTTGCTTTGCTGGGGCTCCACTCTTCTTTGGTGGAGCATACAGGTGCACTGTAGTGCCTTTTGGCAATTCTTCTGCAGAGTTTCACAGAGGTCAGTATTGTTCCCTGTGCTTTTCTACATGAAGCTGCTGGGGAAAGTCATCTAAACCATTCAGACTTTTGTGCAATCAGGATAAACCTTAAGGAGCCCCAGGTGGCACAGTGGGTTAAACCCCTGTGCTGGCAGGACTGAAGACCGACAGGTCGCAGGTTCAAATTCGGGGAGAGGCGGTTGAGCTCCCTCTATCAGCTCCAGCTCCTCATGCGGGGACATGAGAGAAGCCTCCCACAAGGATGATAAAACATCAAAAATCATCTGGGCGTCCCCTGGGCAACGTCCTTGCAGACGGCCAATTCTCTCACAACAGGAGGCTCCTGACACGACAAAAAAAAAAGGATAAACCTTGACCCGTTTCGTGTCCAGATTTTTGGTGGAGGCTCTTATACATTTTTTTGAATAAGATTAATAAGGAGACAAATAAAATGGTACATACTAAGATTTTAAAAAGCCCAGGGTTGTGTCTGTTAGGTTTACATTGTTGGAGTTCAGTCTATGATTGTGTTTCAGGATCAGGATGCTTTGGATGTGGGGAATGATGTAAATGAGGTTCAAGATGGTAATGGTTTGGTCAGTGATATTGATGCAGAGAATGACAGAGAGACACCTGTTCCAACTGTAGTTTCCCATGAGAATGTTCCTACAGTGTATAGTGATGATAGTTTACTCCCTGAATTGCTTCCAGAGAGTTCCCAGGATTTGGGGCTTGAAAACAACTCAGCACTTGTGGAGACAAATGAGCATAGGTGGGTGGAAATTAGTCAAAACAGACAGGCCAAGCAAAGCCTTTGGCGTTCTGCCAGGCTTCAACACAAACAGATAAGGGGTGTTAAAGGAAAGTGAAACCAGTTTCTGAGTGTTTGGAAATGTTTAAAAGTTCCAAGCATGAAAAACATTACCAGATGAAGCATTGTTTAGAATCCTGCTAAGTTCTTGTCCTTGTCTCATAGAAGCCTTGCTTGGAAGATTCGTGCTTAAAGATTTCTTCTTTCCTGTTTGGTTTTTTGTCTGTTGTTATTACCTGCTCATGCCTTGGATCAATGTTTCCTGGCTCTTTGGATTTTGTTAGAGACTTGTGGACTTTGCTTTTGGACATCGCTGAACTCTACCTTGGACTAATTTGTTCCTGCTTATCTTCTTACCTAATTGGATTCATCTATCCTCTTAAAGTGCCTTCTCTATTTTGCTTTTACTTATTTTCAATAAAAGGATCGTTTTCCCTTACTCAACGTGTGGTGTTTTAAAGTCAGAGGGTTATTCCTGTTCTGGAATGCAACATACATAGAGAAAACAGTAATCAAAAGGACCACAAAATATTCCAATATAGCTTTACAGTGGCAAGATTTGTTACAGTAAGTTGTAGCAGGACCAAGTGTGTGTCTGTGTTGAAGAAAAACCTTATGATGGTAATTATTATGTGCAGCTGGTAATGTAGGTCAACGAGAAATCTTGGACCATACCCAATAGCTGTTATGCTGCTCTAAAGGAGACTATGGGGGAATAGCTGTGTGCTCAAGGTTTATGTTTTCCTTTCTGATTTGACATAAGATGAAGATGCCTCATTTTGTGTTACTTACAAAGACTATGTAAGTTTCTTGTACTTTCTTTTTTGTATGCAACATTGCAAATTTGTGTTTCATCTCTGCTATTAAGAGTAAAGATTTTTCTTTTCATCTCTACACTTGTCTGTGTTTCTTGTTCATGGGATGTAGCTAAGATCCGCTTGCTGCGCAACAAGATTGACCATAGCCAAAGACTGGAAAGGGGAAAAAGGTTCAACCAAAACGGATCGTAGGGAAAGAATGCAGGAATGTATGCTCATGGTTAATGCCTGGCCCATGTAGATGCCCATTGGGATAGGGGTAAAAAATACAACTTCACAATGCCACTCTACAGGTCCTCAAGGCTCCCAGCAAATACACAACAGTAACTCTTAATTTTATAAGATCTTAAACATACCTTTCATATATTTAAGGGGTATTACAGAAATTTTATCATGTTTTTCTGCACCTTTTGTAACCCCACAAGAGTTTTTCCTTGAAACAGGATCTAAGCCAGAAGTGTAATCACAGTTTATATCCCAGTTTTTAAAAAATGCTCTCCTGCACCTCAAACAGTCCAGAGAGACCTAAATATATGCCGAAATGTCCCAAAGTGTTGATCAAAATAGTAAAGGTAAAGGTTTTCCCCTGACATTAAGTCCAGTCGTGTCCGACTCTGAGGTTTGGTGCACATCTCCATTTCTAAGTCAAAGAGCCGGCGTTGTCCATAGACACCTCCAAGGTCATGTGTCCGGCATGACTACATGGGATGCCGTTCCCTTCCTGCTGGAGCGGTACCTATTGATCTACTAACATTTGCATGTTTTCGAACTGCTAGGTTGGCAGAGGCTGGGGCTAACAGTCAGAACTCATGTCGCTCTCCAGATTCGAACCTGTGACCTTTCAGTCAGCAAGTTCAGCAGCTCAGCGGTTTAACCCACTGTGTCACCTGGGCTCGTCATTGAAAAGTTTTGCTAATATAGATAGAAATATCAGCAAGGACAGCAAGGAACAGGAAAAAGGAACAATACAACGAGATAATCACTCCTCTGCGGACTGAACGGAAGTGATGCACACATTTGTCTGACCCCCATCCCATTCTCCACCCATTCCTACCTCCCCTTTATCCCTTCTATTCTACTTCTGGGCCCCTCCCTACCTCTCTTACCCCGTCTACCCTTTATTTTACCCCCCACGGTCTGTCCAAACTTCACAACTTTCTATCACAATAATTGTTCTCCCTCTTTCACTGTAAAAGAAAATGGTATAAAAATTATTAATAAAAAAATATATAGATAGAAATATATTTTGTGTCTTGGTTTACTTGTCCAGGCCACAAACAACTTTTGGCTGTTAGGAAATCGTGACATGGACCTTGAAATTTCATGATGAATCATCTAAGGATTGTCAGAAGCTAATGCAGTGCCAGTTTAAAACATAGATAAATATAGAGAGAAAAATGTTTTTGTTGCTGTCAATCAGGTAGTTGAGGTTACTGGGAAAGCTTTTTCTTACTAAAGGTTGGAGCATTCTTTATCTCTGTCTTTCTCTCGCTCTTTCTCTTTGACCTCCAAGTAAACTGGCACATTTCACTGAAGAGGTCAGCTACATGATACAACCAGGTTTCAGAGGAAACAATAGTTGTTGAACAGATTGTCCTGAAATTGGGTGAACATTGTGAAAAGAGGGAAAGTCAGAAGTTTAAGCAGATGACAGTCCCAGCAGCAACTCAAAATATGCCTTGAACTGTCTGTAAACCGTGCCAAAGAGACAGCTGCTGGTGCCAACAGAGCATAGCTTGGCGACATTCGTCTCACATCACGTGTGATTCTGTCATAATGGCACATGCAGAATATTATGTTAGACAACTATTGCTCAGTCAAGAGATGCTGGATCCTGATATATTTAGATGGTATTTAATGTCACTCTATCTGTGTTCCCGTTGCCTTTTGGTATAGTTGGCACAAGACAAAATCTAAAGCAGTGTTTCTCAACCTTCCTAATGCCACAACCCCTTAATACAGTTCCTCATGTTGTAGTGACCTCCCAGCCATATCGTTTTTTGTTGCTATTTCACAATTGTAATTTTACCACATGAATCGTCATGTAAATATCATTCACTGCACCAAATTTGGCACAAATACCAAAAACACCCAAATTTGAATACTAGTGGGGTGGGGGGGGGGTTGATTTTGTCATTTGGGAGTTGTAGTTGCTGGGATTTATAGTTCACCTATAATCAAAGAGCATTCTGAACTCCACCAATGATGGAATTGAACCAAACTTGACACACAGAACTCCCATGACCAGCAGAAAATACTGGAAGGGTTTGGTGGGCATTGGCCTTGACTATTGGAGTTGTAGTTCACCTACATCCAGAGAGCGCTGTGGACACAAACAATGATGCATCTGGACCAAACTTGGCACAAATACCCAATATGCCCAAATGTAAACACTGACGGAGTTTGGGGAAAATAGACCTTGACAATTGGGAGTTGTCATTGCTGGGAGTTTTAGTTCATTTATAATTGAAGAGCATTCTGAACCGCACTAATGATAGAATTTGGCCAAACTTCCCACACAGAACCCCCAACAGAAAATACTGTGTTTTCTTATGGTCTTTGGCAACCCCTCTGACACCCTCCTCGCAACTCCCCCCCCCCCCCAGGTGTCCCATCTTCCAGGTTGAAAAACACTGATCAAAAGTTTCAGAATCAGTACTATGTCGGACAAAGTGGAGAAGTTGTACTCATAGAATCTAAAAGTGTTGGTGTGAGGCACTTCCCATATGAAATATACGTTAAGTATATGTTAAATATACATTACTGTGATACAGTGAGTATGGGATGCTGCAGCTCATAACATTTTCTAAATGTGTAAATCCACATCTTGAGAAAACTGTAACACTGCTATCCTAGAATACAAAACTATCCGTGTTATATTGTCAGGAGTAAGAGCACAGCATGAAGAAATAGCTTTTCTTTAATTGCAGCTCCTAGAATACCCTGGACAGCTTTGCTCAGAGTTGAGCTTAGAGAGACCAAGTTCAAACCCATGATTAGTAAACTGAAATATGCTACATGAATAATAAATAACCTAAACATCTGTACCGATGATGCTCCTCCGGTTGTTCTGTGTGAATTCAGAAGGAGTTTTCAACCAAGTTAATTGTTTCCAGTGAAAATGGGAGACAAATTACTTTACCAATTATGTATATGTGATGCTCACAAATAGAGAACCAGCAGCAAGGGATACCATAAGGAAGGACTTAAGGTTACTGTCAACCACAACAAGAAGCTGTGATTGGGGACTCATTGCTGAGACATACGGACACCTGTGTGCCAGCCTAGCAAGATGAATTGAGAGATGTGCTACTTCCTGGCACATGTATACACTGATTCCTGCCCATGATGAGGTTTGGTGAGTTTCATCATATGGATTTTGTGGAAACCCACTCAACTCCATCAAGAATATAGACCAATACCCCTTTCTTATTAATCACATAGTTGCTGTAGAGCAGCCCAAAGCTGATGGTTTAACGGATGATTTAGAGAGGATTGTGGGCTTTTCTGTGGCACAAAATGATGGGTCCTAAAGTCTGGGAAAATCAGGTCTGGGAAATTGATGGTTCTCTCTGTGAGAAAACTGGTTCAAAAAGTGCAGGGCCTCAAGGCTAGATATAGGAGCCAGAAGAAAGAACAGCAGATAAGGAATCAAGTGAAGAGCTGAGTGATAAGGAGGGTTTCCAGGAGAAACCACTTGCAGCTGCGGAGATCAGCAAATCGTCATGGTCTGAGAGATTATGTGGAAAAGTTGTGAAGAAAATGGGAAACATAATTATTTCATGGGTGTCTATTGAACAACAAGTTGTTTAATTAAGGACAGTTCAGGCAACACTGTGTTAGAGTGAGAAGCTAAGCCTGAGTTCTCTCTGTTCCTGATTCAAGTCAAGCCTTGGTTTTGGATTTTAATATCCTGGAAGTTTTCTATGTTCCTGTTCATACACTCCTGTTCAAGTTTTTACTAGTTACACCTTCTTGCTTGTGGACTTGCGCTGTACTTGTGATTCTGGCTGTTCCTGAATTTGTCACCTCTGGAACTTTATAAGACATTTGGATTGTAGTTTTGTTATCTATCTTCCTTTATTTTTCCTGATTCTTATATGCTTTTTATATGTTCTATAATAAACTGTTTGCTTATATTCCTGGACTCTTGTGTGGTGAGGTGGTCATAGGTGTTTCCAGGCCTGGAGTGCAACAATAGCACCAAGAAGATCTTTGAGCAAATCACCTTAAAGCTCTAGTCAGGGAGCTGAAGTGGTCTGAGGAACAGATATTCTTCTCAGTTCTACCAGGAAGAGGAAAAGGACTACAGTGTTTTGCGATACTTTGCAGTTCACTTTATGCAAACTCATTGTTTTTCAGGTTTTTTAAAATAAATATTAATATAAAATATTTACATTACAATGGGCCTCTTGTGTCCTGTCACTTTTTTTGTTCATTCCGTTGGTGGCTCGGGCTGCGAGCAGACAAGTTTGTCCTCCTCCTCATTCTGGGCAGGGATGTAGCCCGTCGGAGATCCCGATGCTGCTCCAACAACATCCAGACCTGCCTCCCTGGCCTCCACGGACCCCGGCAGAGCGGTGGCCCAAGGAGTGGTGGGGCTCTGGAGGCGGGTAAGGAAACACGAGAGCTAGACTGCACATGTGCGCTTCTTAACATATGCTAAAATAATGTATAAAAATTACAATTAATATGGCTTTGCTACTTCATGGATTTTCACTTATCACAGGTGGTCCTGGAACGTAACCCCCGCAATAAGTGAGGGAACACTGTACACAGGAATGGCAGCCAGATTGCTCACCGGAGCGTCATGCAGGGAGCACACCACCCCCCTGCTGTGCCAGCTCCACTGGCTGCCGGTTCAGTTCCGAGCACAATTCAAGGTGCTGATTTTGACCCTGTACGGTTCTGGTCCAGTGTATCTGTCCGAATGTATCTTCCTCTACGTCCCACCCCAGAGTTTGAGATCATCAGAGGAGGCCCTGTTCTCGACCCCATCACTGTCACAAGTGAGGCTGGTGGGGACGAGGAGCAGGGCTTTCTCAGTGGTGGCCCCTCACCTGTGGAACTCACTCCCGGGGGAAATCAGGGCATCATCATCCCTCCTCTCCTTCAGGAGGAAGGTAAAGACGTGGTTGTGGGACCAGGCCTTTGGGCAATCTGACAACTAGATAAGACAATCAGACGAGTAAGACTGATAATGTGGAATTGAAATTAGAACTATGAGATAGTGAACGCTGACCATTTATGAGGAGGAATTGGGTTTGTATTGGTTTTATTGATTTTATTGGTTTTATGGTTGTAATGCAGGAATTGTTGTTTAACTGTGAATTGATGCTATTTTTGTTTTTGACTGTTATGTGATGCAGGCATCGAATTGTGCCTTTGCTTTTGTAAGCCGCCCTGAGTCCCCTTCGGGGTGAGAAGGACGGAGTAGAAGTAACCGAAATAAATAAATAAAACAAATGGGAAGATACTCAAAATGCATGATTTGCAAACCACATTGTTCAAATATAGGAAAGATTGCATTAATATAATTACTAGCCTTTAAGGTCAGTTGTCACTTGATACCATTTTTGGATCTCCTCCTCTTAGAATCATAGAATCATAGAGTTGGAAGAGATCTCATGGGCCATCCAGTCCAACCCCCTGCCAAGAAGCAGGAAAATTGCATTCAAAGCACCCCGACAGATGGCCATCCAGCCTCTGTTTAAAAGCTTCCAAAGAAGGAGCCTCTACCACACTCCAGGGCAGAGAGTTCCACTGCTGAACAGCTCTCACAGTCAGGAAGTTCTTCCTAATGTTCAGATCGAATCTCCTTTCTTGTAGTTTGATGCCATTGCTCCATTGTGTCCTAGTCTCTAGGGCAGGAGAAACAAGTTTGCTCCCTTCTCCCTATGACATAATCTCACATATTTATACATGACTATCATGTCTCCTCTCAGCCTTCTCTTCTCCAGGCTAAACATGCCCAGCTCTTTAAGCCACTCCTCATAGGGCTTGTTCTCCAGACCCTTGATCATTTGAGTCACCCTCCTCTGGACACATTCTGGCTTGTCAATATTTCTCCTCAATTGTGGTGCCCAGAACTGGACACAATATTCTCTCCATTATCTGCTAACTTATTTAAATTCCAACATGCTCATACCATCATGGAGGAAATAATTTGAACCAATATGGTCATTATGAATTCAAAGAAGTGTTAGAGGCGTTAGTCACGTGTTTTAAAAATGATAAGTGTTATAACACTCTATTATTCATTTGGGGGGTGGGGGAGGGAGAACCCTATAATTCCTTGTTTTTTATTTCATCCAATTTGCATGTGTTCTATTTGCTCTGCTGTCATGCTAGTTGTCACTGAATGGATCTGATATTTACAGAGTTAATCGCTTCTTTTCTCTCGGCGGTGTAGTTTAATCGAATGCGACCTTTGTTACTTCTGCTACAAGGTAATCATGGTATTATTGGTGGGTGGGGAATCAAATGCATTAGTAGTTTTCCTCCTCTTCTTGGGAAGGTTTTCTTTTTTGTTGCCTCAACTGACTTAAGTGAGATGGCCGTCTGAATGCAATGCCCGTGCGTTCAGAAGCCATTAGAGTAAGTCAGCAATTTGGAAGGTCTGGTGTTAAGTGTTCTGGCATTGATTCAGTATGGAACACGTTGACCACACTTATTAGAAACAGAAGCTAAGTCCAGGGTCACGGGGATATTAGAAGATAGAGGAAAACGCTAGTTCACGTATTAACAAAGAGCCCTTTCTGATAAAGTACATATGTCAAAGCAATTAGGAGTGCACGACCCACTGACACATTCCACTCTCCCTTTCCTATCGCTCCCTCCAGTTAATGCCCAGTCCTCCTTTCCTTCGTTATAGAATAAGACTCGTCCCTTTCTTTTGATTTCATATTTTTATTCCTAAGCACATACAGACACTTCACTATTAAATTGAAAGCACTGAAAGCAAGTGTTTTGCATACACTCCAACTATGTCACCTTTTCGAGTCGGGTTGCTGTGTGAAAATATCCGAGGGAAAATTTGAGAAAAGGAAAGGACAAATTTCATCCGCAGTGTAGGGAGCTTCAAAAAATTCGAAAAGGTCAAACTCAGACATTGTTTGTGCAAGGTCTAAAATCCATTTTAAGATTGAGGATGTTAGATAGCAGGCCAAGGACCTCATACGAGCACGTAAAGAACATGCAAAGTGGCTGCTTGTTTGTCTTGATTTCAATGGTAATTTGGGAAAACCTCTGTCTCACCTTGGCATTGCTTTGCCATGATGGTGGAATTGATTGCTCCATTGCTGATGGTAGTAATGCTTCTAGTGGGATCTTCCAATTCTGCTTTTGGTGAGGAGCCAAACTAAATGTGTCAAACAGCAGCTAGGTAGCAGCAATAGTAGAGAGGGATTAACATTATATAATAACAACACTAAGGCGATCCCTTGTTGTCCAAGTAAGATTGTCCTCCAAGTGCAGTGTCCTGGTGGTGGGTCTGTAGGTGACTGTGGAGCTCTATTCTTGACCTGCATGTTCTCCCGCAGTGAGGACATCAGTTTCCAGATTTCCAGATTTCCCATCAGTTGTAGACATGCCTTCCTCTTGGCACATTTTTCTCTTTCACCCTTCATTTGAGCCCCTTAAAATTTCACAGCACTGCTAGTCACAGCTTCTTCTTTTTTTTGTCATGTCAGGAGCGACTTGAGAAACTGCAAGTCGCTTCTGGTGTGAGAGATTTGGCCATCTGCAAGGATGCCCAGGGGACGCCTGGATGATTTGATGTTTTTATCATCCTTGTGGGAGGCTTCTCTCATGTCCCCGCATGAGGAGCTGGAGCTGATAGAGGGAGCTCATCCACCTCTCCCCGGATTCGAACTTACGACCTGTCGGTCTTCAGTTCTGCCGGCACAGCGGTTTAACCCACTGCGCCACAGCTGACCTCCAGTTAGAGCACTCAAGGGCCAGGGCTTCCCAGTTCTCAGTGTCTATGCCACAGTTTTTAAGGTTGGCTGTGAATAGCAACAACAACAACAACACTTTATTTATATTCCATCCGAGGGGACTCAGTGCATATTAAAGTAAACATAAACAAACACAGGCAAACATTCAGTGCCTTGTTACAATGACATACAATGACAAAAGTATGTAGACAAAGGCAATGGCTTCCCCTTTCATTTCCAACACTGGAGGAAGTGCTCATCTCCGGCTTTGGGGGAGGTGCTCATTTCCATCTCCAAGTTGAGGAGCCTGCGTTGTCCATAGACACCTTTTAGTCATGTGGCTGGAATGAATTTTTGGAGCACTTTTTTGCCTTTCCTGCCAAGCGGTACCTATTGATCTCACATTTCCATGTTTTTGAACTGCTAGGTTGGCAGGAGCTAGGGATAACAGCAGGGGCTCACTACATCCTATGGATTCGAACTACCAACCTTGAAGTCAGCAATTCGGCAGCGCAAGGGTTTAACCCATTGTGCCACCCACTGCCCCCATTGGCATAGATAAGGACCATAGAATGTTAGCTAACTTTAAAGAAGTTGATACTGGACAGTAGAAAGCAATGGTGAATATCGCCATTCTTTATGTCTAGAAAACCCTATACCCAGAAAACCTGTCAATCCAAATCCTTACAATGTGACAATCCAAAGTAAAATGAGAGATAATACTGAAAGATGGCATTCCCAAAAGTACATCTACACTGTAGAATGATTTCAGTTTAACACCACTTTAACTCCATTGCTCAATGCAGTCAAATCCTGGAAGTTGTGCAGAATATGTAAGTCATCATAGGCGTTGGCAATATAAAAGAGGAAATAGAGTAGGCCCAAACATTGTATGACAATTTGGACAAGTATCATGAAATTTATTTGTCGTGTCAGGGCAACCAGTCAATTATATTACATTTCTAACAGAACAAAATAAACAAACAGACAAAATACAAAATTTGCGAGTTTGGTAGTTGATTAAATATCCTTTGACCAGTATCTGGCCACTTGGAGTACTTCTGGTGTTGCTGCAAGTAGGTCCTCCATGGTGCATGTGGCAGGGCTCAGGCTGCATTGCAGCAGGTGGTCAGTGGTTTGCTCCTCTCCGCACTCGCATGTCATGGATTCCACTTTGTGGCCCCATTTCTCGAGGTTGGCTCTGCATCTTGTGGTGCCAGAGCGCAGTCTGTTCAGCGCCTTCCAAGTCGCCCAGTCTTCTGTGTGCCCAGGAGGGAGTCTCTCATTTGGTATCAGCCATTGGTTGAGGTTCTGGGTTTGAGTCTGCCACTTTTGGACTCTCACTTGCTGAGGTGTTCCAGCGAGTGTCTCTGTAGATCTTAGAAAACTATTTCTTGATTTAAGTCATTGGCGTGCTGGCTGATACCCAAACAGGGGATGGGCTGGAAATTTCACTGCCTTGGTCCTTTCACTATTGGCTGCTACTTCCCGGCGGATGTCAGGTGGTGCAATACCGGCTAAGCAGTGTAATTTCTCCAGTGGTGTAGGGTGCAGACAGCCCGTGATAATGCGGCATGTCTCATTAAGAGCCACATCCACTGTTTTAGTGGGGTGAGATGTGTTCCACACTGGGCATGAAATGAAGCAGGAGAACAACTTCTCAAATTTGGTAAAGCCAATAGTTTCCTAACTCTTTCCTCCAAAAATGTCTAAACTGGAGAGTGCAATGGATAGTTGTTTTTCTTCTCAAATTGACGAGAAAGATCTATATTTTGCCATCAGTTGTCTGCATGCTCTCATCATTTCAAATGGAAACCATTGAAGTTAACCATGTTCCACAATGAAAAAAACTTCAATATCCATGGCACATCTGTGGATTTTTGATATATATACAACTAGTATACAATGGAGGAAGTTTATTTTAAGGATTCCACAACAATCCTTCAACTGCAGGAAGAGTTACTTCCCACAATGTTTGTTGAATGAAGATTAGGAAGAGGTGTTCAGATACATATATGACAACATTAGTTGTTTCTGAACAAGCAACAGATACAGTTGTTGTGAGCTGTCACAATGGTTCTTTTATTACAAACTAGCTACAGAAGACATAGCGAAATTGGCTGATCAGGTATGTGACAGATTGGGAGAGCGCTCATCCATATGGTTCTCCAGACAGCCCTTTAAATGCGATGAAAGTTTCTTCTGACTTTAAAGAACAGCACCCAATAGTTTAGTGCTGGCTTTGCTCATCCCTCCAGAAGCTCCGGATCTTACGGGAGTGATTTTCAAAGTACTTTATGACAAAATGCACCAGCAAGGGGTCTGTAATTATTTAGGGACAAAATTGGTGCGCTAATGCAGAAATCTTTTTTTTCCCCCTTGGACTTAAATACAGTTTTATAAAATGAGTTACTACCAAACGTGCCATCAAAGGGGAAAAAAATCAAGGCAAATTTGAAGCTGCATACATAGGAAAGGAGGAGATTGGGGGGAGGGGGAATGAAAGGAAGCAATGGCTGTTTTGAGAATCCAGCATAGAGAAAAGCTTTAGTCCAAAAAGGTTTTTTCCCAACTTTGTAAAACTTATTAGGATGTGCAAAAACGAAGCTAACCATCAATGTTTTGGTGATGAGATAATTCTTCTATAAGAAATTTATTATTATCATCATATTATTGATGATAATATATTCCTTAAAGAAGAATTATCTCATCATCAAAACATTGATGGTAAGCTTCATTTTTGCACATCTTAACTGCTTTCCATGAAGTCATGTTGGCCACATGATCTTGGAGGTGTCTGCGGACAACGTCAGCTCTTTGGCTTAGAAATGGAGATGAGCACCAACTCCCAGAGTTGGACATGACTGGAGTTAATGTCAGGAGACAACCTTTACATTTTTACCTCATATTTATTATATTTATTTATATCCCGCTTTATCTCTCCTGCAGGAGACTCAAAACACCTTAACATAAAAGCATCATCATACAATGAGGAGCCCCTTGTGCCAGCAGACTGCTGACTGAAAGGTCGGCAGTTCAAATCCGGAGAGTTGGGTGAGCTCTCATCTGTCAGCTTCAGCTTCTCACACAGGGACATGAAAGAAGCCTCCCACAGGGCATCCCCTGGGCATCCCCTGGGCAATGTCCTTGGAGATGGCCAATTCTCTCACACCAGAAGCGAATTGCAGTTTCTCAAGTTGCTCCTGATACAGAAAAAACAAATCAGCATACAATTTAAAATATACAAATACACAAATATTAAAATTGAATTAAATGTAAACAATATTAAAAATTGTCGAAGGCTTTCATGGCTGGAATCACTAGGTTCTTGTGGGTTTTTTCGGGCTATAGAGCCATGTTCTAGAGGCATTTCTCCTGACGTTTCAACTCTAAAATTATAACTGCAAAACAACAGAGAGGAAACAACCAGGCACAGATTAACACCTCCCAGCAAGAGATTTTCCCAGGCTCAGGCAAGCCTTCAAATGCTAATGAAGGTGATCAGCTGAAACATTCACACCTAACTGCAGCAGGGAAGAGCTCCTTGCCCCACCCCAGCCATTCCACAGATATATAAACCCATTGTCCTAATTCCAATAGACCTCACTACCTCTGAGGATGCTTGCCATAGATGCAGGCGAAACGTCAGGAGAAATGCCTCTAGAACATGGCTCTATAGCCCGAAAAAACCCACAAGAACCTAATATTAAAAATTCCCAGATAGGCTCCCAAAACCAGATTGGGTGCCACTTCAAAAACCGGGACATATAACGGGTCAAGGTTTACCCCGAATGCACAACCCTAATGGTTATGACTCAAGAAGGGTGATATCCTATTACTGATTATCCCATTTTAGCACTGATTTTTAAAAAGATGCAAGTACCTCTTATGGAATTACTGTGTTTTCCATTCAAATAGCCTGCAGTCATGCTAGCGTATTTGCAGGACTGTTTCTATAACTACAAAGAGAGAAGCAGCTACTTTGGGTAGGTGTGGTTGGTATACTACTATATAATCATGAACTACATGCATGATAGTGGCAACTTATTCTTCACCTCTGGAGGCAAAATGTCTTGTACTACCTCTGAATATCGTCATCCAATACGTGTAGCAGTTGGAAAGGTCTTAGCATCTTTCTGGCTGCTTGGCTTTCCCAAACCATGTTTTCACACTGCAAAAAAAACCAAAACCCTATCAAACAGAATCATTGATTCATTTTTTCTTGTTTTCCCCCTTTTTTAAAGGAAAATTTAATTATTTCTGTTAGTTACAAATCCAATTTGTGTATTAATCTCTCAAATATGTCAAATGGATTTTTAATTGGGAATTAATTGCTTTTTTTGCCTTCCGCAGCCATTGCTGATTTTTTTTTTATAAGCTTACTATCAAAATCCTTTGGTGATTTTTCACCTGATAGAGAAATAACATATCTAATTAATCAAGCTGTGTATTAACAAATGTCCTGTTTAGAGGTACAATAATTAGATTGGGAAAATGCTAGGAAAACAAGAAAATTATTCCCCAAGGTGGCGGGATTGTGAGCTCTACTTGAAAGAAAGCTCTGCATTTTGCAAAGCTGATTAATTAGTTTTAAGGAGGTCTCGGAAGGCGTGTGCGTGCATGTGTGTGTGTGTGTGTGTGTGTGTGTGTGTGTATATATATATATATATATATATATATATATATATATTTGAAGTATGTAATCAGTTTGCAGAATGCATTTTCCAAACCACAAAGATACTTGCAACCAACTTTCAAAATATTATCTGTGACAAAACACAACATTTGCTTTTCTTTATAGAGAAACCTGTTTTCACGTTTGGAGACACAGTATGATAAGTTCTGGCAAGCTCAGTCATTTTCTATCTTCGTTTCATTTGGCAAAGACTGAAATGTGTTTTTTTAAAAAAAAAAAGTTTAGCCACTTTTTAATTATTTTCCTTAAAAAATAACTTTTTGGTAATATCTCATTTCCACGCTTTACGAGCAGAAAAGGTTGTTGTTTTTTTCAAGAGACAAAGAACAGTATTTTGATTTAGAGATTAACAAATATTCTCCATGACTTTGATGAACATTAAATGCAAATCTTAAATGCTAGGGAGAAAAGACTGTGGATGATTTCTAGATAATACATATGCCAACCTACTGCAGGCAAAATGATAATAATTTCTGTAGCTAATAGGGCTGGGCGGTTTCGTTTCGTTAATTCGTAATTCATTAATAATTCGTTAATTTTTTCAATTACAAAACGATAACGAACCATTCTGGAGCAATTATTAAAAAAAACGAATTTTCAAAAACGTTTTGTAAATGCTTCGTATTTCGATATTGTATTCGTTTCGTTATTGTTTTGAGGTCGTTTCGTTATTATTTCCGCATGTCTGGGCCAGTTTTATGGTTTAATTAGTGAAAAAAATTATAATATCACACCAACAGTCAACAACACAGGGAGAGGGAAGCTTCAGAAGGTTTTGGAGGTTTTTTAGCGTATTTCGCGGTCACGTCCGCCATTAATGAATCGATTCGTTATTGTTTCGGAAATCGATTCGTTAATTTTTTACCATTTACGAAATTTCGTAAATATCGAACTTTTTAAAAGGAAAATTTTGTAATTATTTTAAATATAGAAACAAAAAAAAACCCCAAATACAAATCGATTTTAGAAACAATTTTTTCCGTTGTTACCCAGGCCTAGTAGCCATGTTGGCTCCTGGTTTTGGAAGTTCTTGGAAAAGAGCATGACTGCTAAGTAGAGGAGGAAAAAGGTGAATGTGGATATCACTGGGATATGGATGTTTAAATAATGTTTAAATAGGACTGGGACCATGGCACAGCTGGCTGGGAGTCAGCTGTATTAAAATCACTACATGACCAAAAGGTGCTGAGTTCGAAACCAGCCCACACCGGAGTAAGCTCCTGACCATTTGTCTAGCTTGCTGTTGACCTTTGCAGCCCGAAAGACAGTTGTATCTGTCAAGTAGGAAATTTATTATTTATTATTTATTTGTTTGTTTGTTTGTTTATTATTTATTTATTTAAAGCATTTATATTCTGCCCATCTCACCCCGAAGGGCACCACGCGATGCAGAGCCAACCTTCAGAAAGGGGGCTACAAAGTGGAATCCACGACATGCGAGTGTGGAGAAGAGCAAACCACTGACCACCTGCTGCAATGCACCCTGAGCCCTGCCACATGATGCACAATGGAGGACTTTCTTGCAGCAACACCAGAGGCACTCCAAGTGGCCAGATACTGCTCAAAGGACATTTAATCAACTCCCAAGCTTGCAAATTTTGTGTTTTGTCTGTCTGTTTGTTTGTTTTGTTAAAAATGTAATACAACTGTCTGGTTGCTCCTAACACGATAAATAAATAAATACCCGAAGGGGACTCAGGGTGGAGCACAACACATAAACAGCAAACATTCAATGCTGAAACATACTAGACCACACACATACAAAAGCATTAAAATCACTTATCTTGACGTTAAAATCCTCTAGTTAAAACTGTCTCAACAACCATATCGAATTTGGTTGGCATGCTAAGAGTTCCTATTGCTGCCTCATTGCACAATCCCAAAGTCTCAGTCCCACAGCCATGTTTTTAACATCCTTCTAAAGGACAAGAGGGAGGGGCTGACCTGATCTCATTAGGAATGCAGTTCCATAGCCGTGGGGCAATCACTAAGAAGGCCCTGTCTCACATCCCCGCCAAACACGGGGTACCGCTATATGCGAGGAGGCTAATTTATCTAATTTACAACGCCATGAAAAAATCTCCAGCAGTGTGCAAAAGAATGAGGAAGTACTCCATCGGTGTCACAAGTGGATGGTGAAGTGACAGCTCCCCTAGTGGTAAGAATTTAAAGCATACCCTAATGAAGCTGGAAGTTAAATAGCCCTTGTGTGTCTGTCTATATATGTTGTGTGTCTATGGCATTGAATGTTTGCCATGTATATGTACATTGTAATTCGCCCTGAGTCCCCTGTGGGGTGAGAAGGGAGGAATGTAAATACTGTAAATAAATAAATAATGTGATGTGAAATCTCGATCATTTTACGATGCCATAAAAATCTCCAGCAGCATGCAAAAGAATGAGGATGCACTCCATCGGTGTCACAAGTGGACGGTGAAGTGACAGCTCCCCCAGTGGTTGAAATACCCGCATGAAGCTGGAATGTTAAATAGCCTCTGGATGTCTGTTTATATATGTTGTGTGTCTATGGCATTGAATGTTTGCCATGCATATGTGCATTGTAATCCACCGTGAGTCCCCTGTGGGGTGAGAAGGGCAGAATATAAATACTGTAAATAAATAAATAATGTGATGTGAAATCTCGATCATTTTACGATGCCATAAAAATCTCCAGCAGCATGCAAAAGAATGAGGATGCTCTCCATTGGTGTCACAAGAGGACGGTGAAGTGACAGTTCCCCCAGTGGTTGAAATACCCTCATGAAGCTGGAATGTTAAATAGCCTCTGGATGTCTGTCTATATATGTTGTGTGTCTATGGCATTGAATGTTTGCCATGCATATGTGCATTGTAATCCACCGTGAGTCCCCTGTGGGGTGAGAAGGGTAGAATATAAATACTGTAAATAAATAAATAATGTGATGTGAAATCTCGATCATTTTACGATGCCATAAAAATCTCCAGCAGCATGCAAAAGAATGAGGATGCTCTCCATCGGTGTCACAAGTGGACGGTGAAGTGACAGTTCCCCCAGTGGTTGAAATACCCTCATGAAGCTGGAATGTTAAATAGCCTCTGGATGTCTGTTTATATATGTTGTGTGTCTATGGCATTGAATGTTTGCCATGCATATGTGCATTGTAATCCACCGTGAGTCCCCTGTGGGGTGAGAAGGGCAGAATATAAATACTATAAGTAAGTAAATAAATAATGTGATGTAAAATCTCAATGTGTGTATGAATTGTATCAAAACCATAGCCTCATTGAACCTAGCTGGACATTCCTTTCAGTCTTCATTGAACCGTCCTGCCCCACTTCTTGCTAGTTCTTCATTCTGAAATGATGCCCATTTGGGAAAGCCTGCTTGAATGAGGCATGCGTCCATATCACCGTTGGGCCATCTGTGTGCCTTATCGTACTGCAGTGGTCTCAAGCAATTCCTGAATTCCCTACTAATACCAAATGAAAATCACTGCTGTTTATCAGATTGTTACGCTGAAGGACGAGGCTTATTTTACACATATGCTTACAGGCAGATTAAGATATACAGGGTGGGGAACACACTGCGGAACAGAAATCCATTCTGCTAACAGATCTAATCATTTAGCACTATAAAGACTCTGGATTTCATATCTTAACCTATATGTGCTCCATAATTACTAGTCATCAACCTGGCACTTTAAAGCATTTCCCTTGCATTACTCTTCTATCCCTGTTGTAGGATTTCACGGTGGAAGCATTTGAAAACTTTTATATTCTTCGGAGCACGGCTATTTGTCTGAACTTTAAACTCGCATGTTGCAAACAGCTTTAATGTATAGTTGTAAGAGAAATCAATAAGTTCTGAATTTTTGCACAAACCTAAAAAATCTTCAAAAATGAAAATGTCTTAGGGCCACTTATGGCAGCACGAGCAATAGATGTGTTCTTGATACTAAATCTAATCTACAGGTTAGAATATAATGTTTTATATACAAGCCATTGTTTTGTTTCTTTGTTTGTTTGTTTGTTTGTTTGTTTGTTTATTTATTACTGTGTCTATCTGGATGAGGAAGAACAAGCTGAAGATCACTCCCGACAAGACAGAGGTCCTCCTGGTCGATCGCAAAACCGGATCGGGGTATAGGGTGGCAACCTGTGCTGGACGGGGTTACACTCCCCCTGAAGCCGCAGGTCTGCAGTTTGGGAGTCCTCTTGGATTCATCGCTCACGCTTGAGGCTCAGGCGTCGGCGGTGTCCGGGAGGGCTTTTGCATAATTGAGACTCATGCGCCAACTGCGACCCTACCTCGCGAAGGCTGATCTGGCCGGGGTGGTCCATGCCTTGGTCACCTCTAGATTGGACTACTGTAATGCGCTCTACGTGGGGCTGCCCTTGAAAACGGCTCGGAAATTCCAACTGGTCCAACAGGCAGCGGCCAGGATGTTGACTGGGGCTCCTTACAGAGAGAGGTCAACCCTCCTATTGAAGGAGCTCCACAGGCTGCCGTTTATTTTCCAAGCCCAATTTAAGGTGCAGGTGCTTACCTACAAAGCCCTAAATGGTTTGGGACTATCCTACCTGCATGACCGCATCTCCGTTTATGAACCCACGCGCTCACTTCGTTCATCCGGAGAGGCCCTGCTCGTGATTCCGCCTGCGTCGCAGACACATTTGGTGGGGATGCGAGACAGGGCCTTTTCTGTGGTGGCCCCCCGACTCTGGAATACCCTCCCCAAAGATCTTAGACAGGCCCCTACATTGGCAGTCTTTAGAAAGAACTTGAAGACCTGGCTGTTCCGATGTGCCTTTCCAGAATAGGAATCTCCAATACCAAGTCCCAGAAGCACTTTATTAGAACTGAGATTGCTGCACACCGCACACTGCACTTACCCTATAATCCTTACATATCACCTGTCACATCAGCACTTTTAATCCTGTACCCATTACTCTGGCCCAGCCCAGTTTTATAGTGTCTTGTTGTATTGTTTATTGCTTGTTGTTTAATATTGCTTTAATTGTTTTTAATTTGCTTTAGGTTTTGTATTGTTATGTTGTGTTTTGAGGCCTTGGCCTTTGTAAGCCGCATCGAGTCCTTCGGGAGATGCTAGCGGGGTACAAATAATGATAATAATAATAATAATAATAATATTTATGTACTGCCCCTCTCAGCCCAGAGGTTCACAATTGGCAACAATTTGATGCCTCGACAATTATAATGAATAAAACAATCATAAAATACTGTTCAAAACATTATCATACTCTCTCTCTCTCTCTCTCTCTCTATATATATATATATATATATACCGTACAAAGCCTTAAAACATAATCGTGAGCGTCTCCATGTCAAATCATTATTCAATTGCGTCATCAAGTAGTTCCATGAATTCATATAACTATATATATATTGCCATTGGCTTTGTGTCTGAAATGGAATCTATCACCCTTCACAACATAGTGTGTATTTTGGGTTGTTGTAGGTTTTGTTTTTTTTTTTTGGGTTTTTTTTGGCTGTCTGGCCATGTTCCAGAAGCATTCTCTCCTGACGTTTCACCTGCATCTATGACAGACATCCTCAGAGGTTGTGAGGTCTATTGGAAACTAGGAAAATGGGGTTTATATATCTGTGGAATGTCCAGGGTGGGAGAAAGAGCTCTTGTATGTTGGAGCTAGGTATGAATGTTTCAATCGGCTATCTTGATTAGCATTTGATATTCTGACAGTTTTTAGGTGTGCCTTGTTACTGCCTGGAAAATTCCTTTGTTGAAATGTGATTAGCTGTTCCTGTTTGTTTCTTATCTGGAGTTCCCCTGTGTTTGAGTTCTGTTTTTATTTATCCTTCAACCTGGGGTTTCCTCTCACCAAAGCTTCTCACGCCAGGCCTTCTCATACTGAGGCCTTTCTCACACTGAGGCCTCTCTCAGACTGACACTTCTCCCACACTGAGGCAAACTAACGCTGAGGCCTAATTTTTTAGAGTTTTTTTAGTACTGACAGTTTTTAGGTGTGCCTTGTTACTGCCTGGGAAATTCCTTTGTTGAAATGTGATTAGCTGTTCCTGATTGTTTCTTGTTTGGAGTTCCCCTGTGTTTGAGTTTTGTTTGTATTTAACCTTCAACCTGGGGCTTCCTCTCACCAAAGCTTCTCACGCCAGGCCTTCTCATACTGAGGCCTTGCTCACACTGAGGCCTCTCTCAGACTGACACCTCTCTCACACTGAGGCAAACTAACACTGAGGCCTAATTTTTAAGAGGTTTTTTTTAGTACTGGTAGCAAGATTTTCATGGTTTCTTCCTTTCTGATGAAATTGTCTCCATGCTTGTGGATTTCAATGGCTTTTCTGTGTAGCCTGACATGGTAGTTGTGAGAGTGGTCCAGCATTTCTGTGTTCTCAAATAATATGCTATGTTCAGGTTGGTTCATCTGCTATGGCTGACTTCTCTGGTGTGTATTTTGTTCTTGTATCAAACCAGCTGAAACCTAGCTGTAGTTCCGCGCTACCAGGAAAGTTTTAATTAACAGCTTGAATTTTCTCAGATCCCCATGCAAAAATAAAGGGTTCAATCCCAAGGAGAGCGGCACCTCAGCATGCTGGAAATCTTGAAAATGCACATATGAATTGAATTAATTAACTCTGTCTGAACCTCAGAAAGAAATGTGCAGCTGGGATCTTTGCTATTTACCAGATTTCACACTTCCCAAAATGCTGTGACCATGATCTCAAAATAGATCTTTAAATATTAGCTTGAAAGAAAATGCGTATTGGGTTACATATTTAAAAGCATACATAGTTTGATGATATGGAAACATTGCAGATTTGTGTGAAAAGAGAATATGGAATTATTTTTACAAATTCAAAAAATTGATGAAATCTTACAAAGCAACACAGCTTAGATAGACACAGATTCATTCACTTATACATATGCTACCGAGTGCAATTCAAAGTGCTGGCTTTAGCCTATAAAGTCCTAAATGGTTCCGGTTCAGCTTATCTGTCGAAATGGATCTCTCCCCATGAACCATGTTGGAGCTTAAGATCATCTGTCCACCAATCGCCTCCCTTGCAGGCGCAATTGGTGGACATGAAACACAGAGCCTTCTCAGTGGTGGCCCCTCAGCTGTGGGATTCCCTCCCCAGGCATATTAGATCAACTGCCTCCCTCCTGGCCTTCCACAAGAGAGTGAAAACATGGCTTTGTGGCCAAGCCTTTAGATAACTTGTGCAATGGATAGACTTGGAACAATGTGCAATGACCATTGGAACGGCCGGGATTATGCTCGTGGATTACATGTTTAACTGAATATATTGGTTATGATAGGTTTTTCAAGCTGTATGGCCATGTTCTAGAAGCATTTTCTCCTGACATTTAACCTCCATCTATGGTGGGCATCCTCAGAGGTTGTGAGGTTGTGAGGACCTCACAACCTCTGAGGATGCTTGACATAGATGCAGGTGAAACTTCAGGAGAGGATGCTTCTAGAACATGGCCATACAGCCCAAAACACCTACAATATCCCAGTGATTCCACCCATGATAGCCTTCAACAATACTTTGAATGTATTGTTTTTCAATTTTTAAAATTGTTTTAATGTACAGTAGAGTCTCACTTATCCAACCTTCGATTATCCAACATTCTGTATTATCCAACACAGTCTGCCTCCCACCCGGGTCCACATCTGTCTCAATACATTGGAATGTTTTGGTACTAAATTAGTAAATGCAGTGATTATTACATAATGTTACTGTGTAATGAACTGTCTTTGCTGACAACTTACTGTAAAACATGATGCTTTAGTGTTTAATTTGTAAAATCATAATGCAATTTGATGTTTGGAGCCCTTGGTGGTGCAGTGGGTGATAAACATCTACCAAACCCTTCCAGTGTTTTCTCTTAGTCTTGAGAGTTCTGTGTGCCAAGTTTGGTTCAGTTCCATTGCTGGTGGAGTTCAGAATGCTGTTTGATTGTAGGTCAGTTATAAATCCACAACTCCCAAATGTCAAGGTCTGTTTTCCCCAAACTCCATCATTAGGGCATAATGAGTATTTGTACCAAGTTTGGTCCAGATCCATCATTGTTTCAGTCCACAGTGCTCTGTGGATGTAGGTGAACTGCAACTCCAAAACTCAAGGTCAATGCCCACCAAACCCTTCTAGTGTTTTCTGTTGTTCATGGGAGTCCTGTGTGCCACGTTTGGTTCAATTCCATCATTGGTTGAGTTCAGAATGCTCTTTGATTGCAGGTGAACTATCAATCCCAGCAACTGCAACTCCCAAATGACAAAATCAATTTTTGAGTTATTTTAATCCCACAAACTAACATTACATTAGATTTAAGTGTACATTGTGTTTTAAGACATCGAATTGTTGCCTTTGTGTAAAGCTACCTTGAATCCCCTCCAGGGTGAGAAAGGCAGGGTAGAAATGTTGCAAATAAATCCTTATTTCAGAAGAAATGGGTGCTACCAAGAAAATAGCCTTTATTTTGGTATCCAACTAGTTGAATGCTGTCCCTTTGACTCCAAGGACCCTTTTGCTTTTTTCCAGTCCTTTGTTAAGTACAGTTTAATGGCAGTTTTATGCTATTTTTATGATTTCTGGCTCCTAATTCTTCTTGCAAACTGCCCTGGGAAATGTAACGAAAGGGCACAATCTAAAGGGCATAGATTTCCTCCCGGCGAAACCGAGTTCCTTCTCTCCTTTACTTTGTGTTTCCCTCTCATTAACTTGACAATATCCACTTGTCTCATTGATGTTGTCACTGCATATCCTGAAATGCTAATCCAGCACTAATATAGACATCTCTTGCACATATGGCTTGTACTACATTGATTGAGACAAGCATTCATCATGAACTAATTAAAACTCTCTTTTCTGCTTAATTATTGGTCTCCAATGATATTAGATGAAGACAATGTATAGCGCAAGAAGTTGACAGGCGTGTGCACTGTGGCAACAGTGATAGCTGTCATACACTTAGTGATTTCAATTTTCTTTCAGAATTATGCTGGAGGAAGCATTTCTGTAATGCCTTAAGAAGGGGGGAAATTAAATAAGGAAGAGAGTCGAGAACAGCTGCTGATATTGATTCGATGCATCTGAAACTTTATGAAATCATAGATGGAAACATTTGACACAAGCATGTTTTTGGAAGGCGTTCAGACATAATCCAACAACATCTGTTAATATTGACTTTTCAAGTGGGGTGGGGAATTACGTTGGGATTTTCAGAAGAATTACAATCAGTGATTGATTGAAAAATCTGTTCTTGTGCCATATAAATAGGATTATCAAATGCAAAACAGAAGGCAAGATAGTTTGATTCTTTTCATTGTATAAGATGTCATGAAAATAGTGCTTTGCTCTAAATATAGACAATGAAATTAAAGAACGAGTGGCAGAACAGCTCTTTCCATATTTGCTGTGAAGCAAGTCCCATTGATTTCAACAGGCTTTCCTCTCATGTGCTACTTAATAGAGGAACAAAATATGTCTTTTATATTTCAGAATGAGAATTTCTCTTCATTGGAAATTTGTACAAAATGTTTGTGTTCTGAATTGCTTTATCTTTGCCCGTCAAAAAAGAGAAAAGGAATGGATGTATTAAGGATCCACAATTGTTCTATGGCTTCTGTCTTTTTTTCTGAAATTTATTCAAAGTGATCTCTTTTCAAGACAGATTTTGCCTTTCTTAAATGGAAATCAGAAGACACTTACTTCTTGACCAATCTCGATAAAATAGTGAAGAGTAGAGACATCACACTGGCAACGAAGATCCGCATAGGAAAAGCAATGGTATTCCCCATAGTCACCTACCAGGCCCGTAGCCAGGATTTCGTTTGGGGGGGGGGGGGGCTAAATTTTTTTCGGGGGGGGCTGAGTTTCGGGGGGGGTGAGTCTGAGTGAAAGAGGGTCTAGTCTAGCAAACCTTTTGTATCATTACCCCAATACCCCCATGCATATGGGATATATTGATTATGGTGATCAGATCATGATATGAATAAACATAACAGTTGAAATAATGCACCAGTAAGGCCTTTTCGCGAACCACCGTGAGAATTTCGGGGGGGGGGGGGGGCTGAAGCCCCTCAACCCCCCCCCCCTTCCCCCCCTGGCTACATGCCTGTCACCTACGGATGTGAGAGCTGGATCAAAAGGAAGGCTGAGCGAAAGCTTGGAGAAGACAATGATGATTGGGAAAATGGAAGGGAAAAGGAAGAGCAGGGCCTCTCCAGATACTTTTCAATGTTTTTTTTTCGTCATATGTGGGCAGTGAAGACAATATAAATCCTGCCAGATTTTCAGTGGGTTTTGTTTGTCTGTTAATTGTGCCATCCTTTGTTTGTTTCTACGGTTTCATTTTTTTCTTGTATTTTGTGTTATTGTTATAAACCACCTTGAGGGCACTTATGGAGGAGGTGCTCAAAGGCAATATGTAAATGTCTTATATATAATAAATACTTAAATAAATAAATAAATCTTAAACGAGGGGGGAAAAGGAGACATGAAGTATAATCTATAACACGTTGTTTACGGATTCATGATGGCTTGGCCCCCAATGTTTAAGAAGGCATGGTCTAGTGGTAAGATATCATATGAGAAATATGAGCATTAGTTTTGTAAATCTTATTGCATTTATTTGCTTTGCCTCTTCTTTGGACTGTTGAATTCAATTTTTAATTTTTTTAATTATTAAAAAATCCAGCATTCCCAGTGGAAAGTAATCCTGATGGTTGTAGTACAGAAACAACCAGTTGGCTAGAGGTTGCCAACCTTTCTTATACAGCATATTGGTTCTCAGTAATAGGGAGATGAATAATTAATCTGATTAAAGTGAATCATTACTTGATGCCATTCAGTTGTTATATTTAACATTCCTTGAGTAACCTGGAGCAACAATTAGATTCAAGAATTGCTGCAATTCAAGGAAAATCTCCTAGTGTCAAGGAGTCACTTCAATCAAATCTGCATTAGAATATTTAAAATATTCACAAATGTTTATTTATCACAGGTCTGAGACTCTGGATAGAGGCTGGAAGTATCCTCTAGGGTTGTGCCATTCGGCCAAAAGGCATACCATTTTGGGGTCCATTGTTGGCTGACCCCTAATTCTGTAACCGGGAAGTTACTCGAATCAGGGGAGCGTTGCAGTTTTCAATCAGCAAATATTCAGCCCATTGGCTACAATGGGAAACCTTAAAGGTTTGATCCTTAGTAATTTTAGGGTCTATCTTCATGATAGACCCATTTAGAACCCATTTAGAACTGCAGGCCTGCCATGTTTCAAAACAATTAACCAATCTACTGATTTTTTAAGAATTATTTTAAGTTTTAACAATAACTTTTTTTAAAAAATAAGACAAACCAAAAAGAGAGAGGGTCCTGGGAATTGTAGTCGCTTCTTGTGTGCATTCTCAACCAGTCAGAGCATGGACACCACAAGGCTTTTTATTGGCTGAGAAACACACACAGAGAGAAACTTCAACTCCCATCATGCTCCAAGAGGAACTCAGAGACTTTTCAATGCTCTCTCCATGCAAGTGCTGCTGGGAAAGCGAGTTCCCAGCAGGACCCTCTCTGGAGGACAAGGCTAGGAGACTTTCCAAAGAGAAATGGATGGACGCGGCTGCTGTTGGGGAAGGAGAAAAAGACGCCACAATAATCCCATCTTCTCCAGGAATGTTGCAGATGTAACTCTATCCTCTCCAGTAGTCGATCTGGCTCTCTTAATCCATTTTGCTGGGCTGGTTGGCTCCCTTCTCCCAGTTCTGTTTTCGGAGATTATATGAAACAGACTACCAAAGATTACAAATAATTTTTGTTCAGACTGATTCAAGCCCAAGCCTAGTATCCACTAGATATTCTTTGGATATTGTTTACCTTTCATTAAAAGGTAAAGGCAAAGCTTTTCCCCTGACACTAAATAAGTCGTGTCTGACTCTGGAGGTTGGTACTTATCTCTATTTCTAAGCCAAAGAGCCAGTGTTGTCTGTAGACACCTCCAAAGTCATGTGGCCGGCATGACTGCTGTTACCTTTTCACCGGAGTGGTACCTATTGATCTACTCACATCTGCATTTTTCAAACTGCTAGGTTGGCAGAAGGTGGGGCTGACAGTGGAAGCTCACGGCACTCCCCAGATTCGAACCTGTGACCTTTCAGTCAAAACGCTCAGCAACTCAGCAGTTTAACCCACTGTGCCATTGGGGGATCCTTACCTTTCATTAGTCCACACATTTTCATAAAGGGCAGGAATCATGCAGCCTTCCATATTTTGATTTCCAGTCCAGAAATCCTAATTAAAGCCATGGTTTTGGGACCAGGCTTTTGGACAATAGATGCAAACAGCACTTTAAAGGGATGTGACTGGAACTTTGATATGGCTGATGAGACTGCTTTATTGTTTTAATGATGGCTTTTGTATTGTTAATTATGCCTTTATGTTTAATTGTGGTTTTAATTACTGTAATTGTTATGTAATGGCTTCATAACGGGGCCCATTGTAAGCTGTCCTGAGTCCCCCTTCAGGGGTTGAAAAGGACGAGATAAAATTCAAGAAATAAATAATAGCTAATAATAAATATATGCTAATCAAGGTGGTCAGTTGAAACATTCACATCTAGCTCCAGCAGACAAGAGTCCTTTGTCCCACCCTGGTCATTCCACAGATAAACCCTTTTTCCTAGTTGCAACAGACCTCACTACCTCTGAGGATGCTTGCCATAGATGCAGGCGAAATGTCAGGAGAGAATGCCTCTAGACCATGGCCATATAGTCCAAAAAACGTACAACAACCCAGTGATTCCGGCCATGAAAGCCTTCGACAATACAATAAATAATAGAAAACAAACATATCCAATGCTGAACACCATGGAAGTTGCAATCCAACAGCTTTAGTAGAGGTTGAACACTTTTTTTGTCACTATCTACATCCCCTATGAGCCATCAAGATTACTAAGATCGTCTGGAGGGGCCCTGCTCTCGATCCCACCGGCCTCACAGGCACGGCTGGTGGGGACGAAAGACAGGGCCTTCTCGGTGGTGGCCCCTCGACTCTGGAACTCCCTTCCACTGGAGATCAGAACTGCCCCTTCGATCTTAACATTCAGGAAACAGGTGAAAACCTGGCTTTGGGGATTGGCATTCAATGAATGAGCCATGATCCTGTGATATGGATGGATGACGACGAATAATGACTTTGATGACGACTGACCACTGTAATCATATGATGGTATTTTTGCCATTTTAATTGTTTCAATGTTTTAATGTTTTTAGTGTGATTTAGAAATATGATGTTTTAATGACGGTCTGCAATATTGATGTTGGAAACCACCTTGAATGGAGGTGAGAAGACCGGTATACAAAACTACCAAATAAATAAATAAATATGTATGACTATTTTTTATTCATATTCACATTTGTGATTTGTCTGTTTAGGGGGAAAAAAGGAAAATTAATTATTGTTTACAAACAAGCATGAAATAGAGGAGATTCAAGTGAGTTGGACACGCTTGCTATTGTGCTTTAACTGTCTGAGCCATCAGGATGAAGAATGTGGAAAGGGAGAGGGGTGGAAATGAGCATATAAAATGTGCACCATGAATTTCCTGTCTGTATCCCTTCTTTCTCTATGTTGCCAACTACACATTCATTATGATGTCCATGGCATTCTGTCACAGTTTGATATACGCTGCTTTGCCTTGTCTAACATTTGTCCCTTTCTGCTGACGGAGAGATGTTCATTTCAGTGGCAGGTCATTCAAACAGCCTCAGAGCTGATAACACGTTCTGAATCATTCCCTGCTTCCTGAAGATATAGGATGACTCTCTGTCAGCCCAGCAATGATGGAAATCTGTCTTTTGTGTGATGGCTGTTGGGAGCTTTCCTCTACAGCTTTAGCAGTTTATTCTGCACACAGGTATACATACACAATGGATCCTGCAGGACGTGATGTCCCGAACTGATGATCTGTATACAAAATTAAGATAAATTATATATCTGCTAACTGTACACACGTTGCTGTGGCCAACCTTCCCTCCCTCTTTCTCTCCTTTCTTTCTCTCCTCCCCTCTCTCCCTCCTTCCCTCTTTTTCTTTCCCTTCTTCTTTCTTCCTTCTCTACCTGTTTCTTTCCTCCCTTCCTTTGGTCTTTGGTTCCATCCTTTGTTGTCTCTTTCCTTCCTTCCCTTCCTCCCTCTTTCTCGTTTTCATTCCTTCTCTCCTTCCTTCCTTTTCTACCTTTCCTTCTTTCCTTCCTTCTCTCCTTTCCCTCTTTCTCTTCTTCCTTCCTTCCTTCCTTCCTTCCTTCCTTCCTTCCTTCCTTCCTCTTTTCTGTGTATATGTGTTTTGTGTGTGTATATATATGTATATGTGTGTGTATATATTTGTGTATATGTGTACATATTTATTTATTTACTTACTTACTTTACTTGTATACTGCAGTTTCTCAGTCCAACAGGCGACTCAACGCGGTTTACAACAAGGATAAGAATCAATCAACGATATACAATTTAAAACCATAAAAGCATAGTATACAATATTGACACAACAATAGACAACACAATGCATCTCATAACTAGAGTCGTGATCCAATTCATCGTCCAATTTTCCATTCCTGTAATCATCACATTCATTGCACTGTTTAACCGAATGCCCGTTCAAACATCCAAATTTTTAATCTTCTTCGGAACACCATTAGCGAGGGGGCTGATCTTACCTCCATGGGAAGGGCGTTCCACAGCCGGGGGGCCACCACAGAAAAGGCCCTGTCTCTCGTCCCCACCAGCCACACCTGTGAAGCAGGCGGGATAGAGAGCAGGGCCTCCCCAGAAGATCTTAGGGTCCTGGCGGGCTGATAGGCAGAGATACGTTCGGATACATATGTGTGTTTATGTGTATATATGTGGTTTTGCGCATGTGTTGTAATTTATTTTTGCGTTTTGGCTTTAAAGTCCCTTCTGCTGTGTTTCTCAGTGTTTTTATAAGTGATGGTCACTCGTTGGCCTGATAGGTGTATTGTGTCCAAATTTGGTGTCAATTCGTCCAGTGCCCTGCCAGGCACTGCTGTGGCCCAGTCTGATGATCTGGAAATTAAAATAATGCGAAAGTGTTGGTTTCTAATATATGTAATGTCTTTATGCTTGTGGGTAAACAGTATTTCTTGCTGTTTCTTTGGCAGTGTTGATGTGGAGATTGTCTGGTTTGCCTACTCTGGAACATGCAACATATCATTGTCCTTCTTTAGGGGTCCCTTTCTGAACCTGGAAAGTCAAGACCCCAGGGGAGGGGTCACCAGGGGCGTGTCAGAAGGGTCACCCAAGACCACCAGAAAACACAGTATTTCCTGTTGGTTGTGGGAGTTCTGTGTGGGATGTTTGGCCCAATTCCATCATTGGTCGGGTTCGGAATGCTCTCTGATTGTAGGTGAACTATAAATCCCAGAAACTACAACTCCCAAATGTCAAGATTCTATTTTCCCCAAACTCTACCAGTGTTCACATTTAAGCATATTGAGTATTCGTGTAGATTTTGGTCCAGATCCATAATTGTTTGAGTCCACAGTCATCTTTGGATGTAGGTGAACTACAACTCCAAAACCAAAGGACACTGTCCACCAAACCCTTCCAGTATTTTCTGTTGGTCATGGGAGAACCGTGTGCCAAGTTTGGTTCAATTCCATCGTTGGTGGGGTTCAGAATGTTCTTTGATTGTAGGTGAACTATAAATCCCAGCAACTACAACTCCCAAATGACAAAATCAATTTTTTTGAGTGAAGGACATACATTGGGTTGTTAGGTGTCTTGTGTCCAAATTTGGTGTCAATTCGTCCAGTGCTTTTTGAGTTATGTAAATCCCACAAACGAACATTACATTTTTATGTATATAGATTACATGACACTGGAGTATTATACAAGAAAAGAGACAGGCTTGTACTTGGCTTGTGGATTTTCCTTTTGGAACAGTTGTAGACTTTATTGTAATGTACCTTTAAGTAATTTCCAGCCTATAATAATCCTAAACCAAATCTTCTTCAGGGTGAGGTTTGTTCTGAAACAGTTTGCCATGCACCATACACATGAGCACTTAAAATATTAATTAAAGAAATAAATGGGCACTTTGCAATTAAGGGGCTATTCCTACTGTGTTTATTTTGCAAGGGGGGCATAGTTTTGACTTTGAAACCTGCTTGAGCAATGCAAGACCATGCATGAGTGGGAAGTTATGCAAAATGCTTTTGCCTTGCTACAAAAGAAAATGTTTAATTAAGAGAGAAAATTCATATCTGCGGTTTATTGCAGCCATGGAACTGTGCAGTTCCTTGACATTAAAAAAAAAATGAAAAACTAAGTGATTGGAGAAAGCTTTGACTTTGGAGCCAGACTTCATTGTATGCCTACTTAGAAGTAGCAATGGGAACAGATTGCAACTAGACAGCTATGGATAGAAGGAAGACTCACAGAACACTCACAATATATGTCATTGACTCTAAAATTACTGCAGAAGTGACTTCAGATGACCACATATCAGAAATCACTTTGGAAGGCTGGTTGAATAGCTCTAAAAATGATTTGGCCATTTACATAAAGCTATTGTTTCAATGCAATGTCAAGATTGGTTTGCAATAAGTTTATGATGACGTCAAATCTCTTGTAGCCTGGTCAGATTCACAAGATTGAATCTTCTCTGGTCAGAAGATGAGGAATCATAGAATCATAGAATTATAGAATCAAAGAGTTGGAAGAGACCTCATGGGCCATCCAGTCCAACCCCATTCTGCCAAGAAGCAGGAATATTGCATTCAAATCACCCCTGACAGATGGCCATCCAGCCTCTGTTTAAAAGCTTCCAAAGAAGGAGCCTCCACCACACTCCGGGGCAGAGAGTTCCACTGCTGAACGGCTCTCACAGTCAGGAAGTTCTTCCTCGTGTTCAGATGGAATCTCCTCTCTTGTAGTTTGAAGCCATTGTTCCGTGTCCTAGTCTCCAAGGAAGCAGAAAACAAGCTTGCTCCCTCCTCCCTGTGGCTTCCTCTCACATATTTATACATGGCTATCATATCTCCTCTCAGCCTTCTCTTCTTCAGGCTAAACATGCCCAGCTCCTTAGGCCACTCCTCATAGGGCTTGTTCTCCAGACCCTTGATCATTTTAGTCGCCCTCCTCTGGACACATTCCAGCTTGTCAATATCTCTCTTGAATTTTGGTGCCCAGAATTGGACACAGAAGGAGAGGCTGGGAGAGATTAAAAGGGCACAGAGAGAAATGTTTTGGAATCTCCTGGCAGTACCCAAGAGAACAGTGAAGGTGAGATTTGTTCCCATGGGAACCTGCCAGAGGTGCAGACTGAGGGAAATGAGGTAGACGAATGTTTGTCAAGGTCAAAGAGATTGGAGTTGAGACAACAGGGCCTGCAATCAAGGACTTGCTTCTCCAAGCGATTTAGAGATAAGGAAAGCAGGTGCAAAAGAAATGACTTTATGGGAGAGATTTTGGCTTTTTAAAAGTGGTTCATGTTGGTATAATCATTGTGAGAGCAATGCTGCATTCAGGTGCAGAGCTCTCAGTGCCATGTTCCTTGGAATTCATGTAACCAAGTTTTCAAGCTGTTCCTGTGTTCTGGTCTTTTGAGTCATAGTTTTTCTTGCCTTGGATTTATGTACCTTGTCTTTGCATATCTCAGTGGAATTGTTTTAGAACAGTGTTTTTCAACCTGGGGGTCAGGACTCCTGGGGGATCGCAAGAGGGTTTCAGAGGGGTCGCCAAAGACCATTTCAAAACACCTATTTGTGATGGTCTTAGGAACGCCTTTGGCAGAGAAAGCTGAAGATCTCTCTGCCTGTCCTTCTCTTCCATTTTGGAAACAGATGGGAAATTATAGGTGAATTATAAATCCCAGCAACTATACCTTCCAAATGTCAAGGGGCAGTTCCAGACAGGCCTTTACCCCAGGAGAATATGCATTTTAAAAATGCAGATCTTCTTGGGGGCCTGTTCACACACATGCTTTCTGGGGTGTGTGTCCAGATGCTTTCACGGGACTGGCGTTCGAGAACATTTGGAGGCCCTACCCCCCTTCCCTGAAGCCCCCAGACCCCTTTGAAAAGTAAAATAAATTTACCTGTCCTCCATTACAGTCTTGGAGCAGCTCTCCCAGCACATAGAAATGAAATGTCAGGAGAAGGGGGGGGGGGGTCACCACAACATGAGAAACTGTATTAAGGGGTCGCGGCATTATGAAGGTTGAGAATCATTGTTTTAGACACTTTCTCTAAAGGGATTGTTGGACTTTTGGCTTTTAAGGACATAACCCTTTGAACTTGGATTCCCTTTTTAAATATTTGCTTTCTTTTCATATATCCAGATTTTATTATACTCTGTTTTAATAAATTGTTACATTGGATTATCTGGACAGTGTGTGGTTTGTGGTGAAAAGAGACTTCAGGGCCCTAATGCAACAAAATCCCCCTTCCTTTCCCATTATAACACAGAACATCCCCAGAGCTGCCAGGTTGCCTTTGCATGAGTGAACTATCTATCTGTCTATGTGTCTATATGTCTATCTGACTATTACCATCTATTTATTTATCCAGGACAGGATTCTGCAACCTGGGTGCAGTTCTTAATGCTTTGGGATGCTGATCCCTACCTTTTTCTCACCAAGTTCCTAGGACGATGTTGTGGCCTTTAAACAGTTGTGTAAAGAGAAAGAAGTTTGGACCACTATCTCTCCACTATAATATTCTAGAAGAACAATTGCTTTTTCTGTCTCCTTTTTATTTTCTCTGGAGAACTTCATTGAGAGACACCGCTTCCATTGCACTCACCCTTACCCTGTGCTTAGCAGTTGCCTGAAAAGAGGCTTTGGTTGGCATGTGAAGAGCCAACCAAAGATATATACAAGCAAGTATTTTAAAAATGTGGATCTTCTTGGGGGCCTGTTCATGGGACTGGCCCTCGAGAACATTTGGAGGCCCTAACCCCCTCCCCTGAAGCCCCCAGACCCTTTTGAAAAGTAAAATAAATTTACCTGTCCTCCATTACGGTCTTGGAGCAGCTATCCCGTCACGTAGAAATGACATGCCAGGAGAAGGTGGGGGGGGGGGGGGTCACCACAACATGAGAAACTGTATTAAGGGGTCATGAGAAACAGTGTTTTAGAGACTTTCTCTAAAGGGATTGTTGGACTTTTGGCTTTTATGGACATAACTCTTTGAACTTGGATTCCCTTTTTTAATATTTGCTTGCTTTTCATATATCCAGCTTTTATTATGCTTTGCTTTAATAATTTCTTGCATTGGATTATCTGGACAGTGTGTGGTTTGTGGTGAAAAGAGATTCCAGGGCCCTAATGCAACAAAATCCCCTCTCCTTTCCCTTTATAACACAGAACATCCCAAGAGCTGTCAGGTTGCTATCTGACTATGTGTCTACATGTCTATCTGACTATCACCATCTATTTATCTATCCAGGGCAGGATTCTGCAACCTGGGTGCAGTTCTTAATGCTTTGGGATGCTGATCCCTACCTTCTTCTCACCAAGTTCCTAGGACAATGTTGTTGACGGTGTCCCTTTAAACAGCTGTGTAAAGGGAAAGAAGTTTGGACCACCATCTCTCCACTATAATATTCTAGAAGAACAATTGCTTTATCTGTCTCCTCTTTATTTTCTCTGGAGGACTTCATTGAGAGACACCCCTTCCATTCCACTCACCCTTACCCTGTGCTTAGCAGTTGCCTGAGAAAAGGCTTTGGTTGGCATGTGAAGAGCCAACCAAAGATATATATAGGCAAGTCCCCTTGGGGTTAATCATGCATAAGCCACCAACAGTTTTCCAATTTCTGTATGTTCGGATAAAAACAAACACAAAAATTAAACAATGTATTTTAGCCCTGAAGAGAATTTGATCCAAGTCCAATTGAAAAAGAAAAGGCAAGATTAATCCTATTTAGTGGGTGTGAAAGTATTTTATTGCATCGAATTAGGATGCTCTAGACATTCATGGGATGGAACAAAATTGTTGAAAACATGTAGCATCAAACTCCTGTGTGTGTTTCACTTTAAAGGGCCTACTTTTGGCTCAACAACAGTGGAAAGTTTCATTTAAAGAATACTTCAGAGGCTATAATAAAAAAAAAACATTATTTCTGTTGTCAAAGCGTCTCTTCTGGACCCATTCCTTTTTATTTCCGAGAAGCTGGTGAAATCTTCAGAAGGGACACACCACACATTTGACAAATGAGTTTTGCTTAATGGGAACAAATCAGTTCATTTCTCCTCCTCTCACTTTGCACAAGGATGTTCCTAAAGCAAAGAGGAAGGAAATGATCACAGAGAAATCCAAAACAATCTGCTTCATTTAATGCTAAGTTGAACATTCATTGTTGTTGTTCTGACATAGCTTCAAACACACTTTTGGGTTGCAAAGATTTTGGGTAAATGTAGCACTGAAGTCAAGTCCCATGAAGTTTATTACCATGGTCTGCAAACCAATATACAAAGCAAAAACAGAAAGATATGCATTGAAGTACATTAAAACTGCATGTAATATATACAAACTGTGTTAATGTACAATAAAACTGTCCCGATGATGCCAATTTATCAGCCTACACAGCATTTGAACTCTTGGTTTAATGGCACTACACCAAAAAAATAAACATTGCTATTATTTTTGTTTTTATTTAAAGTACTATTTATTCATATTTGTTGTTTGCTTGAGCGATCTGTTTGCTTGAGTTTTGGTCAACTGAGAATCTATTGTAATAGACGTGCACATTTTTCAAACATCTGTGAGGTTCATCCACTTGGCTCTGGGAACAAGCATTTGGGGTGTAGTCCAATTATGGAATATGGAATATGGAACTCGAATTAAATGCAGCATGAGGAATAATGAATTGAGACTAGACATTATGTTTTAATTTGTATTTTGGTAATTGTTTTTAGATGTTTTGGTTTTATTACTTAATATGTGTTTTGTTTGTTTGTATAATAATCCAGCATTGATTTTTTCCCTTTTTTGTAAACCTCTCTGAGTCTCCCTCAGGGTGGGAAAAGTGGGATAGAAATATAGGGAATAAATAAATAAATAAATAAATAAACGTATTCCCATATTGTTCGAAAAGGAAAGGTTCTTTACTAGGTTTGTGCCGTCCGGGTAAATCTTGACCTGCTTTTTTTTTCCAGCTTGTCGTTGAGCCTCAATCCATGTTTTGGGAGTCTCTCAAAATTGGCGGACAGATATCTGTTTTCGCTCTAGGGTGCCAAAAAAATCCATGTTCTATTGGCCCATTATGTGGGGTGGGGGGGGGGGCTCCCTAGGTTCCCCTTTGTATCATTTTGGACATTTAAGATCATCTTAAGATAATCTGTGGAGGCCCTGCTCTCGATCCCACCGACATCACAAACACAGCTGGTGGGAACGAGGGACAGGGCCTTGTCATCAGTGCCCCCCCCCCACCTGTGGAAAAGTCTCCCCAGAGACATCAGAGTGGCCACCTCTCTCCTGTCTTTTAGAAGGAAAATCAAGACCTGGCTATGGGACCAAGCATTCGATTAGTGAGCAGCAAGTGAAAGAAGATTTTAAAACTTATGGCAATGATTTGACCTGGACTGGATTTTGGATTCCAATTTTTAATAGGCGTGTGTTAACCAATTGTTTTAAATATTGTTTTAATATATTTTTTAAATATTTTAATGTACTTTTGTGTTGCAACCCAGATCAGGAAACAAGACCATAAGATATTAATCCACCACACTTGACTGTAGGAAAAAAACAATCCTTTTTTATTGATAAAAAATGGTTTCAAAATGGAGGGAAATACAAAGTCCAAAAAGCCACAGTAAAATTCAGCAGTCAGGAGTATCTATGAACTAGATCAAAATTCCAAAAGCAACACTAGAAAAACCTGGAACCTGTTAGCATCTCATTAACCGTATTTGGAAACTAGAATCCTCTGGGAATGCAGGCCATGGAAACTGGGAAATCTGCCAAGGTAATGCCTCAGTCTAAATGATGCTTGATCTAACGAGAGAGCTTGGGGAGAGACACTTTGAACTAAAGAAACTATTTCGGGACATGCCTCCAGACTTTGAAGCCTGTGCCTCCCTTTCCTTTAATCTGCTTGACCTTCGCAGACTCTGCGATTCACTCCTGTTTTTCCAAATCTGTCCTTTTCTATCCTCATTAAAAAAGGCAGGTGCGAGCTCCTCTGGAGAGCTATCACCGCTTGATTCAGAAACATTCCCATCAGGATGCGTAGTTTCACGTTCCAAGCCACTGACCTCAGAATCAACAGTTTCAACAGTTTCCAAACAATCAGGAACAAATTCATGTTCAGTAGCCTTTTCAGTTGCATCAGGAAATACAAACAGAGAATCAGGTTCAGGTTCACATGCAGGCTGAACCCCAACATGTTGATTGTTTTATGATGATAACACTGTATGGCGCTTTTGTGAGGCTGCCCTGAGTCCCACCTCAGGGGTGAGAAGGGCAGGGTATAAATATAGGAAATAAATATATAAATACTAAATTTAAGTTCTACTCTAGAGGTCAGGCACTCAGCTGCAGGCAGGCACGTGCTTTAAGGAGGCTTCTTACCTGTTTCTAAATCTAGAGGTGCTGCTCAGCTGCAGGCAGATGAACAGGCTTTCTGAGCCTACATGCCACACACACTTTCCAAGGCAAGAAGTCACGTTTACTCTAGAGGTGGTGCTCGGCTGCAGGTAGACATGCATGCTTTCTGAACTTGCATATCACATGCATTTTCCAAGGCAAGGAGACAAATTTACTCCAGAGGAGGCACTCGGCTGCAGGCAGGTAGGTACATGTGCTTTCTGGACCTGCATGCCACACACACTTTCCCAAAGCAAGGAGGCAAGTTCTCTTACTCTTACTTTATTGTTTACTGTTATTGCTTTGGTTTATATGTAATTGTTATATTATTGTTTTATTGAGGCCTTGGCCTTTGTAAGCCCCATCGAGTCCTTCAGGAGATGCTAGCAGGGTACAAATAAAGATAATAATAATAATAATAATAATAATAATAATAATAATAATAATAATAATGTTCATACCGTTACGTGCTCCTGAAGGTAACGAAAGTAATGAAAGAACAGATGTAACAAAGGAAAACGGATCTGCACACAACTCTATTCTTTACAATTATATCAAATGGAAAAGATACATGCATACTTTCATGCTATACATCACGAACTAAAAAAAGTTCATTTTAAAACTCAATTAATATGGGTTCATTTGCAATCACCACTACTTGGTCCCTCTCCATTACCAGAAAGATGAAGCAACTGCTTGCCAGGACAGACAGACCCCAACAACCCTTGAGAAATGTCATATTTTTAAATTGAAGGGACCGAAAACGATGGTGTACATATTTTGAACTCAAGAAGACATATCACATGTTTGATTTTCACTAAAATTATTTTATTAAAGAAGTATTTCTACATGAACTGCTGGAGTTGGAAAGAAACACACTGAGTGACCTTTACAAAGAAAACTCATAGAGCAACCTTCACTCCGTGACCCAGTCTTTCTCAACATGACCTTCTTCAAAGAACTTTTGTAAGGATGAAGCAGGAAGGGATTGTCTCTTCCATTATGTCTTGACCTCATTGGAGGAAAAGTGGGAAATAAATGCAACTAATCTAATACATTATAGATACACGGACACACTGTGGAGATAGCTTAATGTGTTTTCTAGGAGACACAATAATTGCCTCCACATTACAAGCTTGTGCTTATTAGGTGATACACACATTGCATTCTCCTCTTCTCTGTCCGGCATTTATTCTCCTTGCGGCACGCACTAGACTGCCTTTGAAGACATCCACATGTACTGTCAGTAAATCTTTGTGCTTTAATTGCATTCATCGGGGGACTTGTTAGTGCAAGATTTAATAGTCTTTGGGGGTATTCTCCTCTGAAGCTTTAAATGTGTTGGTGCCATCCTGCTTGTAGTGAGATTGCAGAGAAAAATGGGACCTATGGGAATGGCGCCAAGGGTCCGGTGAGTAAGGAAATGCATGCGCTGGCTCAAGAACATTGCCTTTAAGTGCCCCTCAATGACCAGTAGGCTCTACAAGGGCTGGGATGACTCACTCAGAGCTTCGTAGAAGAAATACAGCAAGAACAAATTGACTTGGCAGAAGGGATATTCATCACTGTCTCTTAGGTAGACTCCCTAGCCTAAACAAGCTGTATTTCCTCCTGTATCCTTCCAAGAAAACAGCTGTTGTTGTTTGTGATCTAGCTGGTCCAGTAATGCTATTTACTGAGTGCTCGTTAATGCTTCCATAATTATTCACAGGGACATAATGAACAAAACGACACATTGAAAGTTTATGGGCTGTGATAACTGCCCAACCATATTCTGCTTTTGTCGTCAGCCGGTGTTTATGACAGCACATTTGTGGCCTCCAAAGCAACTTCTACTCAACCTGTAGAGCCATTCCATCGACTCTATGCTTTCACATTGTAGCAGAAAGGATAGGAGACATGTCTCAATTAATGCTGAGCAGCTTCATACATGTGTGCTCAATATTTGATGAACACAGCATGAAAGGAATAGGTTTCATGTGTTATTGGACCATCACAGAGAGTGGTTAGAAGACTGATGTGTGTATGGCGTTGCTAAGAAAAATGGCTAGCTTGGGAAAAAACAAAGGAAACATGTTTTATTTTAGAAAATCCATCAAAGGATGGTGAACAACACTATGCTACATCTTACAGAAAGATCTACAGGAGAGTTGTCTGGGGAAAGATCTGAAGCTATCCATATTTCAGCAATATCACAGTAAGGATGGAAATAATATTTGTTTTATTTGTTCTCAGGTACTGACTTGTAGAAGTCCTGTTTGGAAGAATAATTTACCAATGAGACTTGTGCAATTTTGT
Source organism: Anolis sagrei (assembly GCF_037176765.1). Classification (NCBI taxonomy): domain Eukaryota; kingdom Metazoa; phylum Chordata; class Lepidosauria; order Squamata; family Anolidae; genus Anolis; species Anolis sagrei. Next base: position 6,122,489 of record NC_090030.1, read on the forward strand.
CCTGGTATTTGAAAATCCAAAAATGTCAAGGAAATTCTTTTTTTGCATAGAATATATATGCAATTATTTTTAATGCAAGCACCTGTTTCTGCTCAGATAACATTGCTTTCAACTGTTGCACTCCAGGCCTGGAAACACCTATGACCACTGCACCACACAAGAGTCCAGAAATATAAGCAAACAGGCTATTGTAAATCACATAAAATGCATATCAAAAAGCAGAAATAAGAAAGGAAGATATATAATCCAAAAAGGTTTAGCAACAGGTGCTAACCATACAATAATCCAAACGTCTCATAATGTTCTAGAGGTGACAAAATCCAGGAACAGCCAGATGTTACAGGTATTGCTTAAGTCCATAAACAGAAAGGTACATGAACAGGAACATGAGAACTTCTAGGGTTAAAATTCAAAACCAAGACTTGACTTGAACAAAGAACAAGAGAACTCAGGCTATCTTCTCACACTAACCGCAGTGTTGCCTGAACTGACTTTAAGGTAAACTTCCCATGAAAGCATTACATCTCTCATGAACTTTTTCCACAACTTTCCCACATAATCTTTCAGCCTGGCATAATCTATTTTCAGCTCCGATTGGTAAACAAAGAGTTTTGTGGATCTCTGTAACTACTGGTGGTTTCTCCTGGGAATGCTTCTTTTGGCTCAGCTCTTCACCCAATTCCTTATCTGCTGTTACTACTTCTGGCTCCTTAAACTGACCTTGAGGCCTTGCACTTTCTGAGCCAGTTTTCTTACAGAGAGAAACATCCTTTCCAAGACCTGCATTTGCCAGACTTGAGCCCTCATCACTTTGTGCCAGAGGAATGCATACAACCCTCTCTAAATCATCAGTGAAGCTGTCACTGATGGAAACCTTTTTGAGTATAGAAATTGATATTTTTGTGCAAATAATGACCCTTATGCTTTTGTGTGTAGGATAATCCACCACTAAACTTTGGAATATTTATATGTGAGGAAATTTTGCAGAAGAATATCAGTTTACCCCTACAACATAAAAAAAGATGCTATAATCATCCATTCTTTAATGCAAGGATGAAATATGTGCATTACAGAGCCAGTTAGAACAGTTGAACAAATAAGGAAACACTTAAGTTTCCCTACTGACGACCTTGCTGCTCCTAATATGTCTTCTTTGCTGTCTGTATGGAACATTGTTAAGCTATCCTCTTCACCCAACAAGGACAACTTAACATGACATCTACATGACAATTGTTGTCACAATACAGCATCCAGTTGTGACGCTCATAGCAGTCAAGTGATGATGAACCCATACTTCTGTGAATTACCCCATCATCTCATAGAATTCATTCTACAGCTTTCAGTAATCTTACACCAGTCCTGAATGGTGCAATAAAAGGAAATTTAAATAAGGAAAAGCAAAACATTATCCTGAGTTGGAAAAAATAACATACAGGAATACAATATAATATTTCTCTTTAAAGTGAAATACCGATACTCTTCCAAACCTGCAATGGTATATTTTCCCATATTGGTATGAATATTTATATCAATGGTTTTCTTCTAGAGGTAATTGGAACGAATACTTGAAAGTACTGGGAAAGATAATAATAATAATAATAATAATAATAATAATAATAATACTTTAGTTATAAACCGCCCTTTCTCCCCGAGAGGACTCGGGGTGGCTTCCAGTAAAATAAAACACAGTGACAAATATTCAATGCCAAGAACAACATATAAAAAATCAAAAAACAGACTCAATAAAAATTAAAATTGTTGTTGTTTATTCATTCAGTTGCTTCCAACTCTTGGTGACCTCATGGACCAGTCCACGCCAGAGCTCCCTGTCAGCTGTCACCACCCCCTGCTCCTTCAGAGTCAAGCCAGTCACTTCAAGAATACCATCCACCCACCTTGCCCTTTTTCCTTCCATTTTCCCCAGCATCATTGTCTTCTCCAAGCTTTCCTGTCTTCTCATGATGTGGCCAAAGGACTTCATCTTGGCCTCTACTATCCTTCCCTTCAATGAGCAGGCAGGCATTCTTTCCTGAAGTATGGACTGGTTGGATCTTCTCGCGGTCCAAGGCACTCTCAGAATTTTCCTCCAACACCACAGTTTAAAAGCACCTACGTTCATTCAGCCTTCCCTTTGGTCAAGCTCTCACATCCATAGGTTACTACATGGGATACCATTTAAAAAATTAAAATACCAACTTAAATAAACATAGCATAGTACATCACACACTTTACAACATAATAAGTTCTTTAAAACTCCTTAAAATTTGACTAAAAATAATTATTAGAGCTAAGGTCATATATAGCTAAAAGACTAAGGTAGGTGTCCAGCAATTTGGCAGGGGTATATTTTGAAATGTAATTAGTCTTCCTCCTCTCCATAAGCTAAAGTGCACAGATGAGTTTTAAAAATATTTTTGAAGGAGATGGGGGGAGGGGAGGGCATTTTTAATTCTTTTGGAAGGGAGTTCCAGAGGCGGGGAGCAATCACGGAGAAGGCCCCCTCACTCGTTCCCACCAGCCACAGTTGAGATGGGAGTAGGACTGAGAGAAGGGCCTCCTCCACTGACTGTAGTGCATGGGATGGCCTGTACAGACAAATTAGACGAATAACCTGGACCTGAACTGTTTAAGGCTTTATAGATAATAACCAGCACTTTGTATTTACTCTGGAAGCAGACCAGAAGCCAGTGGAGCTGCTGTAACAGTGGAATTATTGGCTCCCTGTACGGTGCTCCAGTTAGCAATCTAGCTGCTGATCTCTGCACCAGTTGTAGCTTCTGAACTATTTTCAAAGGCAGCCCCATGTAGAAAACATTGCAGTAGTCCAGATGGGAAGTAATCAAGGCAGGAACCACCATGGCTAGATCTGACATCTCAAGGTTTGCATTAGGACTGTGGCACAGCTGGCTGACAGTCAGTTGCATTAAGAAGCCATCCCAGGTTGGAGTGAGCTTCCAACCAATTTGTGTAGCTTGCTATCGGCTTTTTCAGCACGAAAGACAATTGCATCTGTAGAAAATTTAGGTACTGCTTACGCAGGGAGGCTAAATAATGATGCCATAAAAATCTCCAACAAGCATGCCAAGAATGAGGAAATACAAATGGACGGGGTCACAAATGGACGATGAAGCGACAGCTCCTCCGGTGGCCAGAATACCCTCTTGAAAAAGCTGGAATGTTCAATAGCCTCTGTGTGTCTGTCTATATATGTTGTGTGTCTATGGCATTGAATGTTTGCCATGTATATGTACATTGTAATCTGCTCTGTGTTTCCTGCGGGGTGAGAAGGTTGGAATAGAAATATTGCAAATAAATAAATAATAAATAAGTATGGGCACAGCTGGTGCACAAGTTTTAATTGTGCGAAGGCGCTCCTGACCACCACCGACACCTGGGGTTATGTGCATGTGGGCAGGAATATTGATGTGAATGACAAGGGTGAAATGGGCATTCAATAATTTCATTTTCAATAGAATTTACAGTGTTGCCATTCAGATTTACAAATTAAAATGGTGTTGAACCATCAAAAGACTAGTCTCAAAACAAAACACAACCATCCACAATCTCAAAAGAAAACACAGTGAATACAAGACAGCTAAGCAATAGTATGCAGACTCTTAACACCTGGAATATTAGCAATGTGAGCATATACATATGGTGATAAAAGTTTCACCTAGTTAGATTCTAGAAGAAAAAGGTCCTGAACAATCAATTTCCTTAGAAGATCTGCTTTATAAGTCAAAATAAATTGTACGCCTTATTCAATCCATTTGCCTATGCCTTACCTTCATGTATCGGATTTCTGCTTTAGAAGCTTCAGAAGCCAGCTCAATTTATCTTTAGGGAAATTGTTGTGAAGACATCACCAGTTTCATGTGCCCTCCATCCAAAAATAAATTAACCCCATAAGAGAGTTTTTCAACCACTTCCAGTTGAGGGAAATAAAACAAAAAATCATAGTTAATATTTTTGGAGAAAAGATAAATGAACATAGAGAAAAGATGTTTTCAGATGGGAGTAGAGAACAGATGGAAAGCTGATGAGGCAATGAGATGCCATCTTGAACCTCTCACAAGTCAGATAGGTGGCAAGACACAGTGTTAGAATGCGCTCCTGTGAAGTCTGAGATGGAATTTTCCATTGACAGAGCATCTGCAGGGAGGAAGTTTCAAGCATAGTATCAGAAGCTGCTGTATATGTTTTTTCTGAAACATAAAATACCACTGCTTTCAGAAGCTAGATCCGATTCTCCCACACCAGAAGAGACTTGCAGTATATTCTCAATTCACTTCTGATACAATTAAAAAGAAGAAAAACATGTCAAGAGGAAGGTGCGTCAAGTAAGTCCTTGTGGGGACCACCTTCCACCTGGAAACCGATGCCCTCACTGTGAAAATTTACGTGGATCAAGAATAGATCTCCACAGTCACTTATGGACCCTGAGCCAAAACCCTAAACTGGAAGGCAATCATACTTGGCCATAAGTTATAGAATTATAGCATTGCTAGCTACCTTTATTTGAGTTCCAGAAAGCTTGTGCTTTATATACACTGAAAAATCCCTTGTGGAGGATTTGACCTTTCAAAAAATGATGAAGTTGAGTTGTGTGATCCAACTAATATGTATAAAGCTCATAGTCAACACTGGTCATTAGGTGTCCCATCCGATTCTGCTATACCTTAAACCTAGTGGATGTTTTCCCTTGAGCATCCTATCAATCAACTGGAATGAAATGGAGAGGAAAGGAACATCTCATTTTGGAATGTGCCATGAGGCTGCCTAAAGACCTCTTGGTTCTCTTGGCAGGCTCCAAGCTCCAAAAAGACATTGACTGAGAGGGAAGGAGAGTTGAGGTTGAATCAACAGCTCACCTAGTTTCTTTGCAGCTTTTGGTTGGGTACATACCTTTACAAAAATATTGTGTATTCTATGATTGTATAAGTGTCAATCAAAACCTATCATACTCATATATGTTATGTGAGAGAGGGGCCAGGGGACAGTTCCAGTTTGTCTCCTGCACTATGCTAATAATAAATATAATATAATATAATATAATATAATATAATATAATAATATAATATAATATAATAACACCACTCTGATGGCCAAAAGCAAGGAGGAGCTGAGGAGCCTTCTAATCAAGGTGAAAGAGGAAAGCGCAAACATCAAAAAAACCAAGATTATGGCAACAAGAATGATTGACAACTGGAAAATAGAGGGAGAAAATGTGGAGGCCGTGACAGACTTTGTATTTCTGGGCGCAAAGATTACTGCAGACGCAGACTGTGGCCAGGAAATCAGAAGACGCTTCCTTCTTGGGAGGAGAGCAATGTCCAGTCTCAATAAAATAGTAAAGAGTAGAGACATCACTCTGGCAACAAAGATCCGCATAGTCAAAGCCATGGTATTCCCTGGAGTCACCTATGGATGTGAGAGCTGGACCTTAGGGAAGGCTGAGCCAAGGAAGAGAGATGCTTTTGAGCTGTGGTGTTGGAGGAAAGTGCTGAGAGTGCCTTGGACTGCGAGAAGATCCAACCAGTCCATCCTCCAGGAAATAAAGCCCGGCTGCTCATCGGAGGGAAGGAGACTAGAGACAAAGTGGAGTCCTTTGGCCTCATCATGAGGAGACAGCAAAGCCTAGAGAAGGGAATGATGCTGGGGAAAGTGGAAGGCAAAAGGAAGAGGGGCCGACCAAGGGCAAGATGGATGGATGGCATCCTTGAAGTGACTGGACTGACCTTGAAGGCGCTGGGGGTGGTGACGGCCGACAGGGAGCTCTGGCATGGGCTGGTCCATGAGGTCACAAAGAGTCGGAGACGACTGAACGAATGAACAACAAATATAATAAAATATAATATAATGTATATACAGATAATATTTATAATGTAATGCAATATAACACTAATAATAATATGATCTTATAATTATAAATTTATATTACATGTAATATTACTAATAATATTACAATATAATGATATAGTACAACATAGAAATATTTAATACTGATATTGTACTATGCTAATAACATAATATAATGTAATATAATATATTGTATATACATATAATATTTATAATATTATAATGTAATGCAATATAATAATACTAATAATATATTATAATTATATATTTATATTACATGTAATATTACTAATAATATTACAATATAATGGTATAGTACAATATAGAAATATTTAATACTGATATTGTACTATGCTAATAACATAATATAATGTAATATAATATATTGTATATACATATAATATTTATAATATTATAATGTAATGCAATATAATAATACTACTAATAATATATTATAATTATATATTTGCATTACATGTAATATTACTAATAATATTACAATATAAAGGCATAGAGCAATATAGAAATATTTAATACTGATATTGTACTATGCTAATAATATAATATAATGTAATATAAAATAATATATTGTATATACATATAATACTTATAATATTATAATGTAATGCAATATAATACTACTAATAATATATTATAATTATATATTTGTATTACATGTAATATTACTAATAATATTACAATATAATGATATAGTACAATATAGAAATATTTAATACTGATATTGTACTATGCTAATAATCTATCTATCTATCTATCTATCTATCTATCTATCTATCTATCTATCTTGTAAGCAGCTCTGAGTCCCCTTCATGGTGAGAAGGGCGGCATATAAATGTTGTAAATAAATAAATACAATATAATACAATACACACACTTTTATGAACATCCTGGTCCAGAAAGATAGTGGGTTTTCATTTATTCTTCTCTCCTTTATAGGTTTGACTTGCTTTCTATCAAGTAATAGCGTACTCTATTCCTGTGTTACAACTAAACATTTTAAACGCTATCCAAGGTACTGAAGCTGGTGGGGAATAGGAGTTAGGACATTGTATATATGCATAATCATTATGAACTATGAAGAATAAGCATGGAATGGTTAGACGATGCTACTGGATACATTTGAAGCTCTGATCTGTCAGTCTTCAGTCCTGCCGGCACAAGAGTTTAAATCATTGCGCCACTGGTTATGCCACATGAATGGTCAAGGGGATGTATAGCAATTGGTTACTCCAGCATGGGGAGCTGGAGCTGACAGAGGGAGCTCATCCATGCTCTTCCCAGATTCGAAACTCTGACCTGTCAGTCTTCAGTCCTGCCGGCACAAGGGTTTAACCCATTGTGCTACAGGGGACTCCACATAAATGGTCAAGGAGATGTATAGTAATTGGTTACTCCAGCATGGGGAGCTGGAGAAGACAGAGGGAGCTCATCCATGCTCTCCCTGGATTCGAACCTCCGACTTGTCAGTATTCAATCTTGCCAGCACAAGAGTTTAACCTATTGTGCTACAGAGTGCACCACATAAATGGTCAAGGAGATGTATACTAATTGGTTACTCCAGCATGGGGAGCTGGAGATGACAGAGGGAGCTCATCTGTGCTCTCCTCGGATTCAAACCTTTGACTTGTCAGTCTTCAGTCCTGCCGGCACAAGGGTTTAACCCATTGCACCACTGGGGACTCCAGATAAATGGTCAAGGGTATGTATAGCAATTGGTTACTCCAGCATAGGGAGATGGAGCTGACAGAGGGAGCTCATCCATGCTCTTCCCAGATTCGAACCTCTGACCTGTCAGTCTTCAGTCCTGCCAGCACAAGGGTTTAACCCATTATGCCATTGGGGGCTCCACATAAATGGTCAAGGGTTTGTATAGCAATTGGTTACTCCAGCATAGGGAGCTGGAGCTGACAGAGGGAGTTCGCCTGTGCTCTTCCTGGATTCGAACCTCTGATGTGTCAGTCTTCAGTCCTGCCAGCACAAGGGTTTAACCCATTATGCCATTTGGGACTCCACATAAATGGTCAAGGAGATGTATAGTAATTGGTTACTCCAGCATGGGGAGCTGGAGAAGACAGAGGGAGCTCATCTGTGCTCTCCCTGGATTCGAACCTCCGACTTGTCAGTACTCAGTCTTGCCAGCACAAGAGTTTAACCCATTGCACCACTGGGGACTCCAGATAAATGGTCAAGGGTATGTATAGCAAGTGGTTACTCTCGTCATGTCTAATTCAGCACTGAATCCATATGCAACAAAAACAAAAAACGTCAGATATTTCAGTATGAAGGTTTCGAAGTAATATTCAGTCTTCTGGAATAACACAATATTGCAATTTGTGACTTGTCAGTCTCCAAAATAGATTTGAATGTGGATTCTATTTCTAAAACAGCAGAGCATTTGCTGATAACTTTCTTTTTATGAACCCATCTTGGTCTTAATCCTCTGCCTTTCCCTTAAACGTAGAATGATGTCTCCAGGGAAGCGTTCACTCATTAATATTGTAACTGCAATACCAGCATAATGCAATCAGCTGTATCGCAGTCCTCTCCGGAGAGGGATAAAATTGTGCTGCATTTTCTCCCGAGAGGCCGAGGAGGGAGACACACACACACACACAGGCATACACAACGATCAAAGGTACGGCACAAAACCTACTCATATGTTATGCCAACATTACAAAAGATGAAAAACAAACCCTGACCAGGAAAATTTACAGTCTCCTCTCTCTCACACTGTCTGCCCTGCCTCACCTTTTTAAAATATAACTTGAGCTGCCACTGAATTGTACCTGCAGTGAAATGTGAGGTGAATTTGGAAGGTGTTTGTTCTGACTTGGGGAAACATCTGTGGGATTCGGAGCCAAGCTAGGAAAGCATTTCAGTGAAACTAATGCAATTTGTTAGGAGGGACTGGGGAGGTGTCCCTTGTGTCCAAATGACTGTTGGAATTCATACAAAGAGAGCACCTTCCTTCTTCCATACCCTGGCATAAGCATTGCATGGAACACTGTCAGCAATAGAAAAGAGTGTATTAGGTTCTTGTGGGTTTTTTCGGGCTATAGAGCCATGTTCTAGAGGCATTTCTCCTGACATTTCGCCTGCATCTATGGCAAGCATCCTCAGAGGTGTGAGGTCTGTTGGAATTAGGACAATGGGTTTATATATCTGTGGAATGGCTGGGGTGGGGCAAGGAGCTCTTCCCTGCTGCACTTAGGTGTGAATGTTTAGCTGATCACCTTCATTAGCATTTGAAGGCCTGCCTGAGCCTGGGAAAATCTGTTGCTGGGAGGTGTTAATCTGTGCATGGTTTTTTTACTCTCTGTTGTTTAGCTGTTATAATTTTAGAGTTTTAAAACTCTAAAATTATAACATTTATAAAATTTATAATTTATAAAATTATAACATTTATAAAATTTAAAACTCTAAAATTATAACAGCTAAACAACAGAGAGTAAAAAAACCAGGCACAGATTAACACCTCCCACCAACAGATTTTCCCAGGCTCAGGCAGGCCTTCAAATGCTAATGAAGGTGAGGATGCTTGCCATAGATGCAGGCGAAACGTCAGGAGAAATGCCTCTAGAACATGGCTCTATAGCCCGAAAAAACCCACAAAAACCTAGTGATTCCAGCCATGAAAGCCTTCGACAATACAAAGAGTGTATTGTCGAAGGCTTTCATGGCTGGAATCACTCAGTTCTTGTGGGTTTTTTCGGGCTATATGGCCATGTTCTAGAGGCATTTCTCCTGACGTTTCGCCTGCATCTATGGCAAGCATCCTCAGAGGTAGTGAGGTCTGCTGGAACTGGGAAAAAAGGGGGTTTATATATCTATTAGGGCTGGGAGGTTTCGTTCGTTAATTTCGTAATTCGTTATTAATTTGTTATTTTTTTGATAACGAAGCGATATTGAACCATTCAGGAGCAACTAAAAATCAATACAAATTTTTAAAATTTATTTCGTAATTGTTTCGTAATTGTTTCGTAATTGTTTCGAAATTGTTTCGATATTATTTCGTTATTATTTCCGTATGTCTGGTGCAAGTTTTATGCTTGTTGTTTGTTTTATCAGTGATAAAAAATAAATTTTCACACCAACAGTCAACAACAGAGGGAGAGGGAAGCTTCAGAAGTTCCCCCTCTCCCATTTGGAGGGTTTTTTAGCATATTGCGCAATTGCGTCCGCCATTAACGAATCGATTCGTTATTGTTTTGAAATTGTTTCGTAATTGCCGAAATTTCGTAAATATCGAATTTTTTTAAAGAAAAATTTCGGAATTCTTTTAAAAAACGAAACGCAAAAACCCCCTAAAAACGAATCGAGTTTAGAAACAAATGTTTCCGTGGTTGCCCAGCCCTAATATCTATACTAAAAAAATCTAAAATTGCAACAGCAAAAACAGCAGAGAGAAAAACAGGCAGGGACATCTAATCACCTTTCAAGAAGAGTTTGCTCCAGGCACAGTCAGCCCATTGTATGCTAATCAAGGTGGTCAGTGGAAAGGCTCACACCTAGCCCAACTTACAAAAGCCCTTTGTCTCACCCTGGTCATTCCACAGATATATAAACCCCCTTTTTTCCCACTTCCAGCAGACCTCACCTCTGAGGATGCTTGCCATAGATGCAGGCGAAACGTCAGGAGAAATGCCTCTAGAACATGGCCATATAGCCCGAAAAAACCCACAAGAACTGGATAGAAAAGAGTATCGTAAATGTTCTGTACCAATAATTGAAGCTGCAATATTTTGCTTGCTGTTGTGAAAGACAGAAACTATCCCTATTGAGAGCCATTGATCTCAATAGGGAAGGAATAGCTTCTAGGTCAGTGGTTCTCAACCTAGTTTGATCCAATTCCATTTTTGATGGAGTTCAGAAGGCTCTTTGTAGGAGAATGATAAATAGCAAGCAACTACAATTCCCAAAGGCATACGGCAAGGCTGCATACTCTCACCCAACCTTTTTAACTTGTATGCAGAACACATCATGCGATGTGCGGGGCTTGAGGAATGCAAAGCTGGGGCGAAAATTGGTGGAAGAAACATTAACAACCTCAGATATGCAGATGACACCACTCTGATGGCCGAAAGCGAGGAGGAGCTGAGGAGCCTTCTAATCAAGGCGAAAGAAGAAAGCGCAAAAGCCGGGTTGCAGCTAAACGTCAAAAAAACCAAGATTATGGCAACAAGAATGATTGACAACTGGAAAATAGAGGGAGAAAACGTGGAGGCCGTGACAGACTTTGTATTTCTAGGCGCAAAGATGACTGCAGATGCAGACTGTGGCCAGGAAATCAGAAGACACTTACTTCTTGGGAGGAGAGCAATGTCCAGTCTCGATAAAATAGTAAAGAGCAGAGACATCAGACTGGCAACCAAGATCCATTGCCTAGTCCAAGCCATGGTCTTCCCTCTAGTAACCTACGGATGTGAGAGCTGGACCTTAGGGAAGGCTGAGCCAAGGAAGAGAGATGCTTTTGAGCTGTGGTGTTGGAGGAAAGTTCTGAGAGTGCCTTGGACTGCGAGAAGATCCAACCAGTCCATCCTCCAGGAAATAAAGCCCGACTGCTCACTGGAGGGAAGGAGACTAGAGACAAAGTGGAAGTCCTTTGGCCACATCATGAGGAGACAGCAAAGCCTAGAGAAGACAATGATGCTGGGGAAGGTGGAAGGTAAAAGGAAGAGGGGCCGACCAAGGGCAAGATGGATGGATGGCATCCTTGAAGTGACTGGACTGACCTTGAAGGAGCTGGGGGTGGTGACGGCCGACAGGGAGCTCTGGCATGGGCTGGTCCATGAGGTCACGAAGAGTCGGAGACGACTGAACGAATGAACAACAACAACAATTCCCAAATGTAAAAATCACACACACCCTCCCCAAAACGCCCACCAATATTTGGCCCACCCACTGTGTTTTATTTCCTCTACCATTTTACTTTGCATCCACTTTATTGTATGTTTTGTTATTGTTTGCCTTTTACTTTGATGTTTATTATTTTCTTGTTTGTATTTTACTTTGCTTTATTGTAATTCTTGGACTTGGCCTCATGTTAGCCACCTCGAGTCCCCTTTGGGAAATGGTAGCAGAGTATAAATAAAGATGATGATGATGATGATGATGATGATGATTATTTGAAACACAACAACATGAGTCCACAACAGACACTCTGCTAGCTGTTGAATTGGATCACACGTCAGAGACTTCCCAAGTGTCTAGGACTGAGTCTTTGCAGTTTGATTTTTAAATCCTCTATTATTGTTGTTGTTGTTGTTGTTATTATTATTATTATTATTATTATTATTATTATTATTATTATTAGAAACACAACAAGATGAGTCTACAGCAGACACTCTGCTGGCTATTGAATTGGATCACACATCGGACACTTCCCAAGTGTCTAGGACTGTGTGATGTATCGGCGAATAATACATGCAGATCCCAGTAAGGTGTCCTTCTGCAGCTGGCAGATGGTAATTTTGTCAGCACCGATTGTGTTTAAGTGCAGGCCAAGGTCTTGAGGCACTGCACTCAGTGTGCAAATCACCACTGGGATCATTTTGACTTGCTTATGCCAGAGTCTTTGCAGTTCGATCTTTAAATCCTCACATCGTGTCAGCTTTTCCAGTCGTTTCTCATTAATCCTGCTGTCACCTGGGATTGCAACATCGACAATCCACACTTTGTTTTTTAACACGATTGTGAGGTCAGGAGTCTTGTGCTCCAAAACTATGTCTGTCTGAATTCGGAAGTCCCAGAGTAGCTTGACGTGTTTATTCTCTGTAACTTTTTCCGGCTTGTGATCCCACCAGTTCTTTGTTGAAGGCAGATGGTATTTGTTGTTGTTGTTGCTATTATTATTATTATTATTATTATTATTATTATTATTATTTGAAGCACAACAAGATTGGTCCACAGCAGACAAGATCACTCTGCTGGTTGTTGTATTGGATCACATGTCAGACACTTCACAAGTGTATTATTATTATTATTATTATTATTATTATTATTATTATTATTAGAAACACAACAAGATGAGTCCACAGCAGACACTCTGCTGGCTGTTTAATTGGATCACACATTGGACATTTCCCAAGTTTCTAGGACTGTGTGATGTATTGGCGAATAATACGTGCAGATCCCAGTAAGATGGTAATTTTGTCAGCGCCAATTGTGTTTAAGTGCAGGCCAAGGTCTTGAGGCACTGCACTTAGTGTGCCGATCACCACTGGGACCACCTTGACTGGTTTGTGCCAGAGTCTTTGCAGTTCAATCTTTAAATCCTCATATTGTGTCAGCGTTTCCTGTTGTTTCTCTGCAATCCTGCTGTCACCTGGGATTGCGACATCAACGATCCATACTTTGTTTTTTATTATTATTGTTTTTATATTATTATTATTATTATTATTATTATTATTATTATTATTATTAGAGAGTATTGGGTATTTGTGTCAAATTCTGCCATGTGAATAAAAAGACCTCCTGCATATCAGATATCTACATTATGATTCATAGCAGGAGCAAAATTACAAATATGAAGTAGCAACAAAAATAATGTTATGGTTGGGGGTCACCACAACATGAGGTGGGGTGACCCCCAACAAGGGGTCATGGCATTAGGAAGGTTGAGAAAAACTGTTTCAGAGGGATGGTGTGGAAGAGTACATATCAAGAATTATCTAAGTCCAAGGCTCCGTCCTTGGGTTTCCCTTCAGAAAGGTTGGGCCCACCTTTTAGAGTGGTTGCAAGAGTGAGCGAGCGAGTGAGTGACAGATGCCATGGGACAAAATGGTAATTTTATCAGCGATAATTCCATCATCTCGCCCCAGCCTGCCTTCCTGCTCCTTGGACCGGAGTGTGACAAATGAAATAAAATTATCAAAGGACTTCAAAGTGTCAAAGCACTTCACAAGATACACCAGTGCCAAGGTGTTTGGTTTCGTTTTGCAAGTCAAAGAAGGTATTAAAGATGCATTTGTCAGAAGGCAAATCTTCCTGTATTTCTCACTAAATACACTTTTTCTAATGGTGTGTGTGCGCATGAGAAAGAGAGAGAGAATATCACTTTGGACAGCATCAATAGAGTACTGTTGTTATATTGCAGGGTTTCTCAACCTGGGGGTCGGGACCCCTGTGGGGGTCGCAAGGGTGCATTAGAGGGGTCGCCAAAGACCATTAGAAAACAGTAATTTCTGTTGGTCATAGGGGTTCCATGTGGGAAGTTTGGCACAATTCTATCGTTGGTGGGGTTCAGAATGCTCTTTGATTGTAGGTGAACTATAAATATCAGTAACTACAACTCCCAAATGTCAAGGACTATTTCACCCCACCCCCCACCAAACTCTGCCAGTGTTCACATTTGGGCATATTGAGTATTCGTTCCAAGTTTGGTCCAGATCCATCATTGTTTGAGTCCACAGTGCTCTCTGGATGTAGGTAAACTACAACTCCAAAACTCAAGGTCAATGCCCACCAAACTCTTCTAACATTTTCTATTGGACATGGGAGTTGTGTATGCCAAGTTTGGTTCCATTTCATCATTGGTGGAGTTCAGAATGCTCTTTGATTGTGGGTGGACTATCAATCCCAGCAACTACAACTCCCAAAATCAATTCGTCTGCATCCCACCAGTATTCAAATTTGGTCGTATTGGGTATTTGTGCCAAATTTGGTCCAGTGAATGAAAATACCTCCTGCATATCAGATATTTACATTACAGCTCTTAACAGTAGCAAAATCACACTTGTGAAGTAGCAACAAAAATAATTTTATGGTTCGGGGGGTCACCACAACATGAGGAACTGTATTAAGATGTCACAGCATTAGGAAGGTTGAGAAACACATATTGTTTTTTCAGCAGAGAGAGGGGGCACAGTGGAAAAGCTTCATGATGAGACCCTGGATATTCTGTAGTAGATGATGGTTTTGCAACAAATACAGTTTGCAAGCAACAAACAGAAAAATTCACATACATGTAAGAACAGGACTCCTGTATATCGACATGGCTGGCTTCACTAATGGGATTCTTCAAACAGAAATACATCTGTCAATATGATACTTGGCAAGAACTGAGTTTTACTGCAGTCGCAGATCAGAAAGGGAGTCTGGCATGGTTCCTTGGAAGCTTTGTTTACCAAAGCCCAAGACATTGTGCCATATAACATATTCCAAAATGGGGAGATATTGCCTCCGGTCCTTTACTGAAAATGGCACATTGGGTAAATTTGTTTCATAGGTGACTAGGGCTAGAACCAATGATCCCTTGCTTTATAGGCAATGCCTCTTTATAGTGAGCTGCCAGAGTGTTAGATTAGAATTTAATTACATTATATTATTTTCCTGGGCTGTGAAGAATTGTCAGACTCCAAATATTCCACCCAGTATGGCTGGCCATTGTCCATTTTCATCAATGAGACTTAAATCAAAAGTTGGCTTTTTTAGGTTTGCAAAGAAAATGTTTTAAAAAATGTACTAATGAGATTGGTCATTGGGGATGTTATCACACAAGGCTCCTAAAAAGGGTTCTGCCATTGCCTTTTTGATTCAGACTGGTGTATGCCTGTCTAGCTCCTCTTGTTATTGCACCAAGACTTAGTTAAAGTGCCCCGAGGAAGCAGAAATGGAAATAGAAACACATTGGAAACAGTGAGGAGTAGCTGCTAGAAGGAACAAACCCAATATGCCCACAGTAGATGGCACCGGCCCCAAAACTACTGCAGAAGTGGCTTCAGATTACTGCTTGGCTGAAAACACTTCTGCAGACTCCTTCAATGTACATTTAGCAGCCCCAAAATGGGTTTTGTCCACTTCCAAAAAATTACTGATTCAACCCAAGTTTCAGTTTGGTTTGCAGTGAGGCAAACATTCGATGCCTTGATACAATTAGCAGAAATTCATAGGTAAAGGCAAAGGCTTCACCTTTCATCTCCAGCTTTTGGAGGCAGTGCTCCATCCCTGGAGTTGTTCATCTCCATTTCCAAACCGAGGAGCCTGAGTTGTCCCTAGAAACCTCCAGGTTGTGTGGCCGGCATGACTTCTTGGAGAGCCCGTTTGCCTTTGTTTTTTATGTTGGTCTGCTGACATATGACTATGAATGTAATACCCAAGGTAAAGGCAAAGGTTTGCCCCTGACATTAAGTCCAGTGGTGACTGACTCTGGGGTTAGTGCTCATCTCCATTTCTAACCTGAAGAGCCAGTGTTGTTCCTAGACACCTCCTGGCTGTGTGGCTGGCATGACTTCTTGGAGAGCCTGTTTGCCTTCCTGCTGATGCAGTACCTATTGATCTACTCATATTTGCATGTTTTTGAACTGCTAGGTTGGCAGGAGCTGGGGCTAACAGTGGGAGCTCACCCCGTTCCATGGATTCAAACTGTCAGCCTTCAAGTCAGCAAGTTCAGCTGCTCAACGGGTCAACCCAAGTATGCCATTGTATCAAATACACTGACAATGTGCATATTTCTGCTGAAATAAGAGTGAAGAGGTCCAGGTTTTGATGAACCAGATGCTATTATAAAGTGATATGCTGTATGATGTGCTGTCCCAGCTATTGATGCATCAAGGAGAATATTCTGAACACTAGTTGCCTGGTGATTCATATCAGAACTAGTAAAGAGCTCACACACACATCAAATAGATGGTCATGGGGACCGGAATAACACTGGACAGTTTCATAATAGTACAGTGTGTTCATCAATGGCGTTCCCAGCAAGCTTCCAATAGTGAGTAGACACAATCCATCAAAAATGGTTACAATGGAAAGTCAGAGAATAATTTCATAACAGAGGCAAGGTCTAGACCAAAAATGACATTAAAAGAGCTGGTTGAGCACTGAAAGTCTGATTGATAAGTTATTATCCTAAATAGTATATATTTAAAAAGTATATGCAATGCTATGGTTGAAATTGAAAGCCAGCATTATAGAAGGCAAAGTAATGTCAGGAGTAAATTGTGGAGGCTTGGAAAGGTAAAGCAGAATGCACGATAGCCTTGGCTCTTGCCTCTACAACATATATGTATTATAATAAAGCAAGTAAAGAATTTCGGAACTTTCAAAACCTCACAGGATTTCCTGAAATAGCCAATTTTGGTTTTCCACTTCATGCAATTTGCCGTGCCACTCAGAGAAAAGGGACTGTTTCCATATTCCATTAGAGTCAAGTTACCTGTTGTATAGCTGCTGCCTCATTGTTTGTAGTTGAGTCTCTGAGGAAAGAGGAAACCGCGAGCCTGTGATTTGGGGAGTCAGTCTTTGGAGCTCAGAAAAGAGGAAGAGAAAAAACACATTTTGCAGGTATTTCTTTGGGGACCTTAAGGGAGAAGGTTGGACAGCTGTGTCACTACGTATGTAAGATTGAAGTCAAACATGACCCCTGCCATAAGAGATAGTAACTTATACTTTTGCTAAGGGCAAGGACGCCAGGCTGGATAATAAGGGTTAAGCCTTGGACAGTTTGGTGTGTATCATTTAATCAAGGCTTAATCAACACATTTAATCAATGCTCTATTTTCATCTGTTTACAGCAGAAAGTAACCAATTTATCACTGAAAATCATGCCACAAAAGTATTTGACTTTTCCCATCTGAGGCACACCTGGGCTCCTGATGGTCCCCCATCTCACAAACAAAGCTCCCTGCTTGAGCAGTGATGGCATGAACGTCAGCATAGATGAAACTCTCTGTCACTTTCTGGCAGTAGCTGATCATCTGTGTAAATGTCAAACATTGATGGAGAAAGCACATTCCCCTGAGGCAGGCCATTCTTCTGTTTCCACCACCTGCTTCTCTGGCCCTGGAATTCATCAAAAAAGCTCATGTTTTGTAGGCGATTTCTTATGAAGTGGGTGATGTTATAAATTTTTCTCAGGAGAAGGAAATGATGTACAATGTCATAAGATGCTAACAGGTCTATGAAGGCAGCTTCTATGAAGATGCAAATAGGGTGATTCAACACTTTATCACACAAAGGAAGTAAATTGCAATTACATCCAAATAACAGCATCTTCACTTGAGGCTGATCACATAACATTGTTTTCATCCATTTGCTAAGCTTGAATATTCAACAATGACCTTTTTCCAGGCAAGTGTTCTCCTTCCATTTCCCATGAAATAGTATAGTTCTGCTTTTGTACCAATTTTGGGTGGTCATTGGATAGTTAGTGGACATACTTTGGCTAATTGTACAGATCTTGTTGTTGTTGTTCATTTGTTCAGTCGTCTCCGACTCTTCATGACCTCATGGACCAGCCCACGCCAGCGCTCTCTGTCGGCCGTCACCACCCCAGCTCCTTCAAGGTCAGTCCAGTCACTTCAAGGATGCCATCCATCCATCTTGCCCTTGGTCGGCCCCTCTTCCTTTTACCTTCCACTTTCCCCAGCATAATTGTCTTCTCTAGGCTTTGCTGTCTCCTCATGATGTGGCCAAAGGACTTCAACTTTGTCTCTAGTATCCTTCCCTCCAGTGAGCAGCCGGGCTTTCTTTCCTGGAGGATGGACTGGTTGGATCTTCTCGCAGTCCAAGGCACTCTCAGAACTTTCCTCTAACACCACAGTTCAAAAGCATCGATCTTCCTTCGCTCAGCCTTCCCTAAAGTCTAGCTCTCACATCCATAGGTGACTACAGGGAATACCATGGCTTTGACTAGGCAGATCTTTGTTGCCAGTCTGATGTCTCTACTCTTTACTATTTTATCGAGGCTGGACATTGCTCTCCTCCCAAGAAGTAAGTGTCTTCTGATTTCCTGGCCACAGTCTGCATCTGCAGTACAGATCTTAGGTAGCTGCTTTGGTGATCAGAGGAGAGGAAGAAGGGAAAGGAGGACTTTGCCCACTGCTCCTCTTCCTCCTTCTCCAGCGCTATTCTGGAAGCTCTCTTGCTCTCTCACACACCATATATACACAACTGGGAACATAAGTGCAAAATAAATTTACAATTCTTCGTAGACCACACTAAACTATGACAGATAAATTAGAAGCTTTTTGCCTTCATCTGGCACCATTTAATTTGGCCTGTTGTGATCAGTATTCACTCCAAATCCCAATGAAAAATTGGCATAAGACTATTGTCATGTATATATTTCACTTATATTTCAGGGAGGGGGCATTTATCTCTGTGCATGTGCCTGTGTGATAAGGGGTAGGCATCAGGAACTAGGAAAAGGGGGCTGTGTGTGATAAACTTTTAGCGGAAACAAACATTGTAATCCCAGAAAGGTTTTAAGTCTGATAGGAAACAGAGCAATCCCGATTGTATGTTTGTGAAAACAACACAACTGTAGTGGGAGAAGAGCCCTGTGTGATAAAGACCCACAGTTGTTCAGATAGTCTGGACCTAAGCCATGAATGGATGGAAACGCTACTGTCAGATCTCAGAGGAAGAAGAGATTGTGGTGGTTGTAGGTGATCGCTTGCTGAGAGGAACAGAAGCAGTGCTGCGATAAGAAGACTTGCGAGGCAAAGTTCCACGAAGTTACAAAAAGGCTGACAGGATTCATGAAGCCCTCCCCTTCCTTGTGATACACATTGGATGAAAGACTGCAAGCTATACCCTTCGCCATATTGGAAGAGAGAGACTATGGTGTTCTAGGGAGGAATCTAAAGCACTTTGGGACTAAAGTTTTTTTTGTTTCAATTTCATGATGTGTTCTTGTTGAAGGATGTGTACCAGGAAGAAGAACAAGAACACTAGAAGTGCACAATTGATTTCTTGAATGGTGCCATCAAGAAAGATGTGATATGTTGGAAAAAAAAATTGTGCTTTATTTATTTATTTACAGTATTTATATTCCACCCTTCTCACCCTGCAGGGGTGAGAAAGGATCAGAAAGGATCACAATGCACATATACATCACAAACATTCAATGCCATAGGCACACAACATATATAGACATTGACACAGAGGCTATTTAACTTTCCAGCTTCATGAGGGTATGCTTTTTGAATTCTGGCCACCGAGGGAGCGGTTGCTTCACCATCCACTTGTGACACTAATTGAGTACTTCCTCATTCTTTTGCACACTGCTGGAGAGTTTTATGGTGTCGTAAATTAAATTAGATTCCCCGCATAAGCGGTATCTAAATTTCCTACTTGACAGACACAACTGTCTTTCAGGCTGCAAAAGTCGACAGCAAGCTAGCCAAATGGTCAGGAGCTTACTTCGACCAGGGCTGGCTTCGAACTCACAACCTTTCTGTTAGTAGTGATTTTAATGCATCGGACTCCCAACCAGCTGAGCCACAACCCGATCCCATCCTGCTTTGTGAAGAAGGACATCTGGCAACAAACTGTTTGTACTTCTTAGCAGTTGAAAACAACGTTTTTGCTAAAAATTTGGCAAATCTGACCAAGACAGCTTTTAATTGAGTTACTTTGGGAAGCAGTCAATATTCCAGAAATCGGTGGGTATCAAACACTCAGAACAATGCTAGGAGTATGCGAAACATCATTGAGCGATTCAGCTTTCAGATATTTTCAGCAACCCAGCAAGTAGACCACCAAAAACGGAACTGGGGAATGATCCTTCTGCAACCTTCCCAAAATGGACCACAAGCAGCCGGTTCTTTTGGTTGGATTCAGAAAGGCTTTATTGATTCGGCTGGTGCGTTTACCTCATTCTTGGCTATTAGCCAATCAAAAGAAGAAAAACAGATCATGCCTTTTTTCTGCAAAGCTGGTTTCTCAATATAGCATTATCCATGCTGAAGGTCTCCATTTTTCTGTGGATTGTTGTGTTGGAGAGAAACAACATGGGTGCTTAGCTCGCTCAGTTCATTGCTTTTCAGTGCCTGGTTTTTCCTGCCATTATTAAGGAGCACTTTTTGAGATTTTCTTTTTTTTTGGCATTATTCATTAAATTATCTCTTTTACTTAACCCTTGGTGGCACAACGGGTTAAACCACTGAGCTGCTAAACTTGCTGACTGAAAGGTTGGCGATTCGAATCAGGGGAGCGGAGTGAGCTCCTGATGTTAGCCCCAGCTTCTGCCAAGCGAGCAGTTTGAAAACATACAAATGTGAGTAGATCAATAGGTACTGCCTTGGTGGGAAGGTAATGGCACTCCATGCAGTCATGCCAGCCACATGACCTTGGAGGTGTCTACGGGCAATGCCGGCTCTTTGGCTTAGAAATAAGAGATGAGCACTAACCCCCAGAATCAGACATGACTAGACTTAATGTCAAGGGGAAACCTTTACCTTTACTATCTCTTTTATCTTCCTTATTCCAGTGTTTATTTTACAAATTCTGCTAGCTTTCCCATTGAAGCCAATGGACTGAATTTTCAAAAAATGGAATCCTGGATCTTGAATTATTTTTCCAAATGACTTCTCCTGTTCCCATAAACAGAAGGGGGACATTCAAGAACCAAAATGGTATGGATTTCTGCCATTTCACACACCCCTAAACAACACCATTAATTGGAGCAATAGTACACTAGCCCAGCATCGAGCAGAAACAAAAACCCCAAAAATAAGGATCAGCTGGAGAGAATAATATCTCTACTCTAATATGAATAGCATAGGAAATAAACAAGATGATCAGGAGAATGGAAAAGTAGACATAAAATCTCACAAGCGACTCCCATTGCTGGTAGCAAAAAAGCATCCATAACAAATGCAATACTTGACATTTTTCTGTCCTTACATAATAGATTCAATCTGTTGCCTGAGGCAATTGTATCACTCTGCCTAATGGTTGTGCTGGCACAGTTCAAGAGCTTGGTTAGAGGTGACATTTTTACATATGGGTTTCCCTCTGTGGATAACCCACCGTTTCCAGCAGCCTTCCATTTTTTTCAGTATACCGAATAGCGGAGAAAAGAGAACCAGGGTTTCTTTTGGATCTTCCCATTGTCATCCAAAAGAAGAAATGTCAGAGAGAAGATAAAATGTGGTTTTGTAAGTGGTAGAACCATGGAGTAGGAAGAGGCCTCGCGGGCCATCCAATCCAACCCAAGAAGCAGGAAAATTGCATTCTGACTGGCTACTGGTCATGAAGATTCAGTATTAACCAGCTCCTACTCTAGTTATATATTGAGCATCCCCATTTTTAGCTGTGTTATGTTTTAAAGTTGCTAAAAGGTAATGGTAAAGGTTTTTTTCTTGACATTAAGTCTAGCCATGTCCAACTCTGGGAGTTGGTGCTCATTGCATTTCTAAGCCAAAAAGCTTAGAACCTCCAAGGTTATGTGGCCACCATGACTGTATGGAGTGCTGTTAACTTCCTGCCGGAGCTGTACTTATTGATTTACTCACATTTGCATGTTTTCGAACTGCTAGGTTGGCAGAAGCTGTGGCTAACAGTGGGGGCTCTTCTCACTCCCAGGATTCGAACCAGTAACCTTTCGGTCAGGAAGTTCAGCAACTCAGTGGTTTAACCCACTGCGCACTGGGGCTCCCATGTAAGATGTAGTTTTTCTACCATCTGCATCCCATGTAAGATGTAGTTTTTCTAACATCTGCATCCCATGTAAGATGTAGTGTTGCTACCATCTGCATCACATGTAAGATGTAGTGTTGCTACCATCTGCATCCCATGTAAGATGTAGTTTTGCTACCATCTGCATCCCATGTAAGATGTAGTTTTGCTACCATCTGCATCCCATGTAAGATGTAGTTTTGCTACCATCTGAATCCCATGTAAGATGTAGTTTTGCTACCATCTGAATCCCATGTAAGATGTAGTGTTGCTACCATCTGAATCCCATGTAAGATGTAGTTTTGCTACCATCTGAATCCCATGTAAGATGTAGTTTTGCTACCATCTGAATCCCATGTAAGATGTAGTGTTGCTACCATCTGCATCCCATGTAAGATGTAGTTTTGCTACCATCTGCATCCCATGTAAGATGTAGGGTTGCTACCATCTGCATCCCATGTAAGATGTAGTGTTGCTACCATCTGCATCCCATGTAAGATGTAGTTTTGCTACCATCTGCATCCCATGTAAGATGTAGCTTTTCTACCATCTGCATCCCATGTAAGACGTAGTTTTGCTACCATCTGAATCCCATGTAAGATGTATTTTTTCTAACATCTGCATCCCATGTAAGACGTAGTTTTTCTACCATCTGCATCCCATGTAAGACGTAGTTTTGCTGCCATCTGCATCCCATGTAAGATGTAGTGTTGCTACCATCTGAATCCCATGTAAGACGTAGTTTTGCTACCATCTGCATCTCATGTAATATGTAGTTTTGCTTCCATCTGCATCCCATGTAAGATGTAGTGCTGCTATCATGGGCAAAACTATATCTTAAAACTAGATATGATTGCTTTTAGAAAAGCTTACTTAAACAATCTTCTTTTCAGTTTGAAGAAAACACAGCCACACAGCTGGATCCCAAGACAAATGGATGCTCTTTGGTTTCTCTGCAAAATATAAGGACTGCTTAAGCAATAGTTTTTTTTAGAAAAACAAAAAAAACCTCATTTCCAACATGCAATTTGTCAAGACTCCCTCAGACAGAGCTTATAGAAAATTTCCCAGAGGACATATTTCTTAGAAAACGTCGGAGATATTTTTCTGCTTCTCATCCCCTCAGGCAAAAATTGCCAGTTTGACAAGTTTTTCTCCAAAGATTTACCTTTGGGGTGCTGGGCGGCAGCTGCAATCTGCTATAGCAATGCCTTGAGAGCCTGATAGTGCCATGGCATTGTGGGCAATGCAAAATGGTGGTCAAGATGGACAAGTTGTTGTCAGTAGATTTGCAGAAGCAGAAAAGGAAAGAAATATTAGGAGAAAGGTAAATAATATGTTAGTCCCATGGCTGAAAGCAAGGAGGAGCTGAGGAACCTTATCACCAAGGTGAAAGAAGAAAGTGCAAAATGTGGGTTGCAGTTAAATATAAAAAAACTAAGATGATGACAAACAGACTGATTGATAACTGGCAAATAGAGGGGAAAAAGTTGGAGGCCGTGACAGACTTTGTATTTCTAGGTGCAAAGATGAGTGCAGATGCAGACAGCAGCCAGGAAATCAGGAGAAGTTTCCTTCTTGGGAGAAGAGCAATGACCAATCTCGATAAAATAGTGAAGAGACATCACAATGGTAACGAAGATCCGCATAGTTAAAGCAATGGTATTCCTTATAGCAGTGGTTCTCAACCTGGGGTCCCCAGATGTTTTTGCCTACAGCTCCCAGAAATCCCAGCCAGTTTACCAGCTGTTAGGATTTCTGGGAGTTGAAGGCCAAAAACATCTGGGGACCCCAGGTTGAGAACCACTGCCTTATAGCAACCTACGGATGTGAGAGCTGGACCATAAAGAAGACTGATCAAAGGAAGAGAGATGCTTTTGAACTGTGGTGTTGGAGGAAAATGCTGAGAGTGCCTTGGATGGCAAGAAGATCCAACGGGTCCATACTCCAGGAAAGAAAGCCCGACTGCTCACTCAAGGAAAGGATGTTAGAGGCAAAGATGAAGTACTTTGGCCACATCATGAGAAGACAGGAAAGCTTAGAGAAGACAATGATGCTGGGAAAAATGGAAGGAAAAAAGAAGAGGGGCCGACCAAGGGCAAGATGGATGGATGGTATCCTTGAAGTGACTGGATTGACCTTGAAGGAGCTGGGGTTGGCCATAGCTGACAGGGAGCTCTGGTGTGGGCTGGTCCATGAGGTCACAAAGAGTTGGAAGTGACTGAACAAATAAAAAGCAACAACATGATATTGAAATTACTGACTTCGTAATTAATTAGATAATTTCCCAGCTCTCTGGAGAACTTTGTCCAGGTAGTATTTATCATTTCAATGTGTTCTCCCCAAAGACGTGCCATTTTGGCTATTGTTTTCAGTAAGGAAATACTAGTGTTCGAGAACATTACCATTTTCTTAAAATGTCAAACTAAGATATTGCATCCTGCCCCTCACCAATAAGAAAGACTAATGACAATATCAATTATGCACTTGCAATTATGTCCCCCACTTTTTAATAACACACTCTATTTTGAGAATAATACAACTCATGGAAATAGATTGTGCCGTGATTTCAAAGAAGTGAAATGAGCAGGTGGTCTCTTTTCAAATGAGATTGATTGAAAGGCATCATGGAAGTGGAAAGTTTATTTTGGGTGGGAGGGACCAATTGTGAAGGCCAAGCTTATTAGCAAACCATAAAAAATACAGAGAGGAAAGGGGGGAAATGAAACAGGTATTTGTTCTCATTTCCGAATGAGCTGGACTTTTTCTCCCTAGAGCCTTTGGGAAATTGCTCTTTGCAAACATGCCGTCAGATGCATTCATTCCCCCTAAGTATAAGACAACGATGATGCATTTCAGAACTTCCAGAACAAAGTTGGAAAAGTTAGTAGTAAAAGGTTAGGTTTGTCTTCTGGTGATCCCAGTATCCTTCTCCACACACACACACACACACACACACACACACACACACACACATTCTTAAGTTAGAAGAGTTAAGTTAGAAGGCCATTGAGGCAAGCATGAGCTGACACTTTTGCAACAAGTATGGGCACATTTGGGACTAGTATATGGGACTAGCAGACGCAGACTGTGGCCAGGAAATCAGAAGACGCTTACTTCTTGGGAGGAGAGCAATGTCCAGTCTCGATAAAACAGTAAAGAGTAGAGACATCACACTGGCAACAAAGATCTGCCTAGTCAAAGCCATGGTCTTCCCTGTAGTCACCTACGGATGTGAGAGCTGGACTTTAGGGAAGGCTGAGCGAAGGAAGAGAGATGCTTTTGAGCTGTGGTGTTGGAGGAAAGTTCTGAGAGTGCCTTGAACTGCGAGAAGATCCAACCAGTCCATCCTCCAGGAAATAAAGCCCGACTGCTCATTGGAGGGAAGGAGACTAGAGACAAAGTTGAAGTCCTTTGGCCACATCATGAGGAGACAGCAAAGCCTAGAGAAGGGAATGATGCTGGGGAAAGTGGAAGGAAAAAGGAAAAGGGGCCGACCAAGGGCAAGATGGATGGATGGCATCCTTGAAGTGACTGGACTGACCTTGAAGGAGACCCTGGGGGTGGTGACGGCTGACAGGGAGCTCTGGCGTGGGCTGGTCCCCGAGGTCACGAAAAGTTGGAGACGACTGAATGAATGAACAACAACATATGGGATTATCTTAGCTCTACAGAGTAAGAAAAATTATACATGCCTTGTAGACATTAGGCTTGTGCAATTCAGCTGCAAGGCAATCCATTTTGGGTATCCAAATTTTTGGGGGCACCCAGATCTGTTTTTGGGAGCTTCTTGAAAATTAGCCAATAGAAATATCAATTCTTGACTACAGCTGAAAGGAGCCCCAGTGGCACAATAGGTTAAACCCTTGTGCCAGCAGGACTGCTGACTGACAGGTCAGCAGTTTGAATCCAGGGAGAGCAGGTTGAGCTCCCTCTGCCAGCTCTAGCTCCCCATGCAGAGACATGAGAGAAGCCTCCCACAAGGATTGTAAAACATCAAACATCCGGGTGTCCCTGGGAAAACAACCTTGCAGATGGCCAATTCGCTCACACCAGAAGCGACTTGCAGTTTTTCAAGTCACTCCTGACATGAATAAAAGCTGAAAGATCCAGGAAGCTCTGGCCAATTCTCAGCAATGGGGAAGTTAATTCTGTTTCTGGGATTCTTTCCTTTCTCCTTTTTAAGGGAGCCTGGGTTTCAGCAATGGGTTTAAGGAAGCACCTTTTCTGGGACCCTTTCTTTTCATGTCTTCAAGGGAGCCTGGGTTTCAGCAACAGGGTTAAGGAAGCATGCACTATGTACTCCTGAATAAAAGGGAAAAGGTCACACCCGGCAGCCACATAGGCCATTTTGGGCAAAAGACCATGGCAGCTGAGCCCTTGCTGTTACAACCATCCGAACAAGCTGAATTGGCTGAAGGGATCTGACCAACCCAAATCTGTGCACAAGCCTAGTAGACACTGCAATCTTAACACAACAATGTTCTTGATGTTGTTCTTGCAATGCACACCTTTGGGCTATACCAGAGCAGGGTGCTTGATGGTAGGGTGAGTTGAAGTTCTCTATTAAAATCTAAATAAATAAAAATGTAATGTTTGTTTGTGGGAATAACATAACTCAAAAACCACTGGACGAATTGACACCAAATTTGGACACAAGACACCTATCAGGCCGATGAGTGACCATCACTCATAAAACACCAAAAACACAGCAGAAGAGACTTAAAAAGCAAAAAATACATTACAATGCATGTGCAAAACCACACATACACACACATATATATACACACAAAACACATATACACAGACTGGGCCACAGCAATGCATGGCAGGGGATGGCTAGCAGACACTGTATGTCAAGACCCAGAAGCCTCAGTAAAGCCAAACACAGTAAATGGTCCAAACACAAGTGTATTGGTTACAAAAGAGTCTTAGAAGCACTTAAAATCAGTGCTTCAGGTTCAGTCAACAAGTTGACATCAAAAACAGGGTAAAATCATATCCTGGCATTTAATCCGGTACAACGCAAAAATACAGCAATCCGCGTTAAACTTGCACAGTTCAAAAGGCACAGTTCAAGAAGCAAAAACAGAGTCAAAAAATGTTCCTAATTCAAAGCACGAGGTAGACAAATTGTTCAAATCCAAATGGCAAAAGCGTTGGTCAAACCAGTCCGGAATCAAGCCGTAGAGTTGAGATAAACACAGGAACACAGGAATCTGTAGTCCAAGGACCCAAGCTCAAGAGTTGGCAGTAACAAAGATTCACATCCCAAAAGAGACACTTTGCCTTCTGCAAAGAGCCATACAACCAAAACCCATTTTTATCCTAGAGGATGATGAGCTCCCCACCCTTTCATCATCACTCTCAGCTGCCTCCATCCCCGCAGCTGAACCTGAGCGCCCATCTCTCCACCTCTGCCAGCGTCTGTCAAGACTTAGATCTTGCCAAGTGCTCCCCGGTTGCCATTCCCCTGTAAACCCCTCAAATTCATCACTGGAGGTAGGTTGGTTACAAATGTCCCTAATCTCCTGAACACGAGTCCAATCCAGCTCATCCTTCTCCCCCATATCACTCCCAGACCCATCACTCTTTTCAAACCCCATGAAGTCCTCGTCCTCTGTAGGAGCGCTAAATATATCATGGATACGCTTCCTTTGAATCTCTTCATCGGACTCTTGTTCGCGAGTAGCCCGCTTGACTCCCCTGCTTTCCTCCCCACCCCCCATTTCACAGTTGGAGAAGCCCTCAAAAGTCTCAGAATCACTTGGAGCCATGATTATCTCTCGAATCCGCTTTCGCTGCTGCTCCTCCTCCAACACCTGTGCAGCCCTCTTCTCCCTTCTACCAGTAGTAGTAATGTTACCATCACGCTGAACTACAACACTATAAACTGAAGTTAACTTGACTGCAGAACAACAACAACAGAAATAAGTGTGCATATGAGTACAACAGGGGAAGGCTTTTTAGAACATCAAGTTTAATCCCAACGCAGTAAAAACAGTAAGAGGTTTCATTTGGAGTGACTGGATTATGCTTTACTTTGCACATTTCATTTGGGGGACCTTGGTTATAAGAAACATATTACCTGTGCCAGTTTCTTGCTCCTTTTGCAACATCTTCAGATCTATTTCTAAACAAATGGCAAACTATATCATCTTTGATGTTCAAAGATTTCCTCACTTGTTTGTTATCAAGAACAATTCCTTTGAATAATGTTTTCCTTTAGACTCCCCGAGTGCACATCCACTTTCCATTTCTTGATTCGCCATGCCAAACTGATTTGACAGCTTTGCTCCATAGATACACAGATATGCTGTCTTATAAATGGTTTGAGACTAGAAAGAGTTGAAAAGGGTTTTCGGAAGAAACAGATGATACTATGCGCCTTAATTCTGTATGTAGCCAGTGATACGTTGGTGCCAGAGCTCAGTGGGTCAAACCCCAGGATTATTTTGAGCAGAAGGAACTGCGACATCGTGTTTCACTCCACCTCCTTGGATTTCCCACTATCCCCTGAATTTAACTGTAATCCTGGATGAAGCTAAAGGAAAACATACTGCTACAAACTAACCCTTTTTAATGGAGGCTTGTCTTGAGTGAAGAAGACCAAAAAAAAACTTTACAAAAAATGTATTTCTGGTGGAAATGAATGGCAGTAGATCCCTCTCTTGCCCTCTCTGCATCTCCTTCCCTTGCTCATCTAATAAAGTCACCTGATTCAGTAGATCAGTTGTGCAGAACATGTGAACCTTTACAAATGGTTTAACTACAACCGTCATAGGACTGCCGAAGCCATGTGGATGAAGGGATGCTGCAGCCTTTTGATTTGATTACTCCAAAGAGAAAGGCTCAATTAGAAGTCAATGAAGTCCAGGAAAGGTTTCGAAACTGAGCAATGGAGGAAAGGAAAAGAAGGAAGCAGCTTGGCGTTAGCCCAGGTTCACTCCCTTAGCCGAAACATGCCAAACAGCCAAGCATTGAAGACAGTTTTGCATGGAAAGGAGATGTAAGTAACACAAACCCTTACTTACTTAGGCAATCCCTCGTTGGCCGAGTAGGATTGTCCTCCAAGTTCAGTGTACTGGCAGTGGGTACGTAGGTGACTGTGGAGCCCTATTCTTGATCTGCATCTTCTCCTGCATGTGCCAGACTAATCTGATCTCTTTTTTCAATAGAGTTACAAGCTGGGTAGATGCGGGGAATGCCATGGATGTAGTGTATCTGGATTTCAGTAAGGCCTTCCTTCGACAAGGTCCCCCATGACCTTCTGGCAAGGAAACTAGTCCAATGTGGGCTAGGCAAAACTACGGTGAGGTGGATCTGTAATTGGGTAAATGGACGAAGGCTTCCCCAAGGCTTCCTCCTCTTCATCCTGGAAAGAAGTGACAAGTGGAGTGCCATCAGCAGGGTTCCGTCCTGGGCCCGGTCCTGTTCAACATCTTTATTAATGACTTAGATGAAGGACGAGAAGGCAGGATCATCAAGTTTGCAGACGACACCAAATTGGGAGGGATAGCCAATACTCCAGAGGACAGGAGCAGGACTCAAAGGGATCTTGACACATTACATCTTTTTTATATGCATATATATGAGTATCTCATTAATAGAATGCAGATCAAAGTGAAAAATGAGCAACAACTAATCCAATGCCACCATCCCATACAAGCAAAGATTCTAGCTGAGAAAAGATAGAAGGTTAATGTATTGTCAAAGGTTTTCATGGCTGGAATCACTGGGTTGTTGTAGGTTTTTTGGGCTATATGGCCATGTTCTAGAAGCATTCTCTCCTGATGTTTCACCTGCATCTATGGCAAGCATCATCACAACCTCTGAGGACACTTGCCATAGATGCAGATGAAACATCAGGAGAGAATGCTACTAGAACATGGCCATATAGCCCAAAAATCTACAACAACCTAGATAGAAGGTTAGTCTTCTGCATAAAAGGAAATGAAGTAAGGTACTTACAAATAATATCTCTTCCATACTATCGCACCTAAACTATTCTACTGTAAGGACTGATTGAAATACATTTGTGTAAATAAGAACACTATTTTGTAATAATTTCGCCTATGTCTCCAATTCTCTTGAACACATATTAAAATTGTAAATGCTGAAATAGAATAAGTGGGAAATGAAGGGAAAGGAGGTTAGTAATCCAATTTCCCCACCACTTTTACCATCTAAAAAGTTAACCTAATGTTCTATTGACGTGGCACAAATCTTAACTCTGCATTGAATACATTTTCCATTATTTTTCTTTCCAGTAGCTAATAAATATTATCTCCTTAACCACACAGAGATTGTTTGCTTGATATTTTGATTCCATTTGATTCTGGGCTTCCTTTAAAAAAAAACTGTCCCAAAGTGCCCTGGAAGAATTTACTCAAAAATAAATATGAGAGGAGGAAATAGAACAAGAAAATGGCAACACGTTAATTTCCTTGCTGTCTGCTTGTATTTTCCAGGGGCATCAAATATGAAATGTTGCTTCTCTAGTTTCCTGGGATTGCACTTGCAATCAAATTGTCTTTTAAAATGTTAATAAAACAATGCTGTCTGTTCATTTACATGGTAGGCAACACATGTTGCAAAGTATTCATACACTTTTGGTTTTTTTTTTTCATTTTCTTATATTTTATTTACATATTATTTATTTATTTATTTGGAACATTTCTATCCCATCCTTCTCAACCTCCAAAGAGAGACTCAGGACGGCTACCAACAGGCACTATTCCATGCCAACACAACGTAAAACATAGCATAAAATACAGTTAGCACAAATTAAGACTGCTATAAATATGCATTGCATTGGAACAGTTCACCAGTTCAAATCGTTATCTTAAAAACAGTCCATTGTCATCCATTAAAACATAGTTTTCCCAGCAAATCAGTCTATTCTTCAAACACTTGATCCCACATCCAGGATTTGAGTTTCCTCCAGAAGGTCAGGAGGAAAGGGGTGGATCTGAACTCATTAGGGAGGGAGTTCCACAGCTGAGGGGCCACCACAGAGAAGGCCCTGTTCCTCATCCCCACCAAACGTGGCTGCGAAAGCTGTGGGACTGAGAGCAGGGTCTCTCCCAACAACCTTAGGGTCCTTGATGGTTCATAAAGCAAGAATTTGCAGGCACATTATGTGTTTCTGTTTTGTTTGGCATCAACTTAAGCTTCTTGGCAGAATGGGGTTGGACTGGATGGCCCATGAGGTCTCTTCCAACTCTATGATTCTATGATTCTATGTGCATCTTCACCCAATCTTTTGAAGACACCAGGGATTATAAATATGATCACGAATATGGAAACATTAATGACATTTACTCGTCCATAACTATTTCATACTCAAAATCAGTACTTAGTCACAATTGTGACATTATTGCTGTGATTGCAATTCCCCTTTCAACCTACTTTACTAGACATCATATGCTTGGCAAAAAGGAACATGCTCCTCCCCACTCCAATGTGTTAATTTGAGGGTAAAAAAAAATATTTCCACCAGTAGTATGGCGATAGCCAGGCCAAGAGATATTATTTAGTTATAAATACTTAGCTAACAAACTGATAAAGAATCGTGGCCATTTCCATTGTTACTGATGGAATAAATATATAATTATTGGTTTCTCTAATATATTTCGGGAACATACCGGGTTGTGGCGCAGGTGGTTGGGTGTCAGCTGCATTAAAATCACTACTGACCAAAAGGTCATGAGTTCGAAGCCATCCTGGGTTGGAGTAAGCTCCCGAACATTTGTCTAGCTTGCTGTCAACCTTTGCAGACCGAAAAGACAGTTGCATCTGTCAAATAGGAAATTTAGGTACCGCTTATGCAGGGAGGCTAATTTAACTAACTTACGATGCCAGAAAGCTCTCCAGCAGCATGGAAAAGAATGAGGAAGCACTCCATCAGTGTCACAAGTGGATGGTGAAGTGGACAATGAAGTTCCTCTGATGGCCGGAATTCAAAAAGCATAGCCTCATGAAGTTGGAAAGTTAAATAGCCTCTGTGTGTGTGTGTGTGTGTGTGTGTGTCTATATAGGTTGTGTGTCTATGGCATTGAATGTTTGCCATGTATATGTGCATTGTGATATGTCTGAGTCACCTACGGGGTGAGAAGAGCAGAATATAAGTACTCTCTGTGTGTGTGTGAGTGTGTGTATGTGTGTGTGTATATATATGTGTGTGTTTGTGTGTATATGTATGTGTGTGTGTGTGTGTGTGTATGTAGAGGCACATGAACTAGTGGAAAAACACAATATTTCTTTCCAATAGTAAGTTACATTGGGCATTCATGACAGTGCCATAACTATATTTGTTTTGTTTTGCTTAAAATGTAATTGACTCAGTCAATATACTACTTTTCAGAATCTTAGGTTTCACCATCCTTTTTAAATCTGGTATAAAAAAACATGAAATAAACGTTTTATGAGAGGTTATTGAAACAAATACTATAATTGATACACAAATATATTTTTCAGCATTTCTCTAGGGAAAAAATACCCTGCAAATAAACATCTAACACAGTGGAGTGAGGAGGAACAGATTCCTTCTGGAGATATTCTGAATTGTGTAATCCATTTTATCACATCCTTTCATCTGTGCCATAAAATTCATCAATTAATGTGTGAACCAGCACTCTTAACGATATTTATCGTTTAATAAAATAGTAAACTATCACAGCCCCTTTTTTTGGGTTATATACCAAACCAAAGTCGAGCTTGCATAAAGTAGACAGAAAAGAATTTTGTTGGATTCTATCTTCTTGATGAAAGTAGCTCTGCTAAATCTCTTGAGACTTCTTTGGGAGAAGTAATGACTTGAGAATAAGAACAGAGAAAGAAAGTAAGTGCGTATGGGGGAGAAGCATACATTTTAAAAGACGAAGGCCTAAATATGTGCACACATGTTTTATTCAAGGAGGGAAAGTGTCTAAATTGGGCAAAATGCACAGTGGGATAAATGGATTAAAATCTGAGCAAGTTTCGCTCTCTCTGTGTGTGGGTGCCA
This sequence comes from Anolis sagrei, assembly GCF_037176765.1. NCBI lineage: Eukaryota > Metazoa > Chordata > Lepidosauria > Squamata > Anolidae > Anolis > Anolis sagrei. The sequence continues at coordinate 6,155,781 of NC_090030.1, forward strand.
CAGTCTTTCCATTGGAAATTAAAGGAAGATGGGAGGAAAATGCAAGTGAGATTTGTCTGAGCACCATCAGAGTTGTGTTGCAAATTGCCTTAAATCAAGTTGTCTATGATCCGGAGAATTCCGTCGTCTTCAAAATACATTTCTATGATGATCCTGGAATGTAACTCTCTACCTGTGAGGACTGGAACCATCGGTTCATAGGAAGTCTCCAAGTAGGAGATGAATATGTCCTTCTGACCAACCCTGGATGAACCTTCTATCTCAATGAAAGATGAATTTTGGACAAAAAAAAAGTGGTGCTGCCTTTTTCATACTGCAAACAGCTTCTTCTCAGGAATCCCAGCACAGTCCCAGTGCCCTTCCACACAGCCCTATATCCCAGAAAATCAAGGCAGAAAATCCCACATTATCTGAGTGTGGACAGTGGTTCCCAACCTTTTTTTTTGACCAGGGACCACTTTGACCAGGGACCACTCTCCAACATTAGTACAAAAAGGGTTACGAATCAGTTTTTGGTCAATTTCAGATTTGGTGTGGTTATTTGGGGTGCTGGTTCAAAAAATGGCATTGGATAGACCACATCAGCTCTAGTTTCTGATACAAAACATATGACATCCAGTAGTTGCCATCTACCTGCAGAAAACCATATTTAATAAGCTTCAGCACTACCAAAGGGTTTCCTGAGACCAATCTCTCATTGCAACAGTGTAGTAATGGTGAGGCTGCACACCATATTTTAGTTGTTTAGTTGTTTATGCTGGGGAAAGTGGAAGGTAAAAGGAAGGGGGGCCGACGAAGGGCAAGATGGATAGATGGCATCCTTGAAGTTACTGGACTGACCTTGAAGGAGCTATGGGTGGTGACGGCTGACAGGGAGCTCTGGCGAGGGATGGTCCATGAGGTCACGAAGAGTCGGGGACGACTGAACGAATGAACAACACAACAGAACCACTGGTGGTCCATGGACCACAGGTTGGGCACCACTGCTATAAGACCTACAGAAAATCCTCAGATCTGATCTAGAATAGTAAAGTTAGAGGTTTTCCCCTGATATTAAGGCCAGTCATGTCTGACTCTGGGGTTTGGTGCTCATCTCCATTTCTAAGCTGAAGAGCCAGTGTTGTTCGTAGACACCTCCAAGGTCATGTAGTCGGCATGATGTCATGTTCTGCAATTGATGGTGGTAGGCCTTGCAGTTGGTGATGGAAGGGTTAATGGAAGTCTTAGTTCTAATGGGTTGAGTAATCTGTAAGTAAGAGTTCATGGATGAAAACAATTAAAGGTGGAGATATGCAAGTGATAGGCAGCAGCTGGGTGTTTCTGGCTATAATGAGCTAGCCTTGGTACTAATCTTTGGGAGAAAAGTATTTGTCTTATTTTGGTGGTAGGTGCTGCTGGTTTTCCCCCGGGTTTGTGGATTTTCAATACCCTGACCTGTCTCCTGTACTCTTGGAACCCTGGAACCTTGAATCTCTGGATTGGCTTTTGACTACGGTATAGATTCTTGATCCCTGAACTTGCTAATTGAACTCTCAGCGTTTGACCACTAGACTGGACCCTTTGACCACCGTGTTATCTTGAACCTGCAACAGTTTTATTTTATTCTGTGGCTGAATGCTATCTTTATGTTTTATATTTATATTGGACTATTTATATTGGACTATTAAAACAGCCAGAAAGTAAGTGCTGTTTTAATTAAATCGTTTAGCACAAACTGGGTGTTTGTTTGATTCATCTCTACCTGAATATGGCAGAGCCCTGGCAACATGACATTCAAAGCATATATTGTGGGATTTCTGCCTTAATATTCTGAGATATACAGTGTTCCCTGGCTACTTCGTGGTTTGCTTTTAGCAAATTTGCTGTCTCGTGGGTTTTTGAAAATATTAATATAAAATAGGGACCCAGGAAGTGAGGCGGCCTGAGGCGCGACGGGGAAGGCTTGTCTCTCTGGCTTCCACAGACCCCGGAAGTGCGGGGACCTGAGGTGCAGCAGGGAAGGTCTGCCTCCCTGGCCTGCTGTTTACTGCGTGGCTCCAGAGGCTTTGCTGGAGTCTGCAGAGGCCAGGAAGGCAGGCAGGCACTCCTGGGATGGGTCAGGAGGCAAGTAAGGAAGCACTGGTAAGAAAATAATATATAAAATAATGTATAAATGTTAAAATTAGAATCATAGAATCATAGAATCAAAGAGTTGGAAGAAACCTCATGGGCCATCCAGTCCAACCCCATTCTGCCAAGAAGCAGGAAAATTGCATTCAAATCACCCCTGACAGATGGCCATCCAGCCTCTGTTTAAAAGCTTCCAAAGAAGGAGCCTCCACCACACTCCTGAGCAGAGAGTTCCACTGCTGAATGGCTCTCACAGTCAGGAAGTTCTTCCTCATGTTCAGATGGAATCTCCTCTCTTGTATTTTGAAACCATTGTTCTGTGTCCTAGTCTCCAGGGAAATTAATATGGTGTCCTTACTTCACGGATTTTCACTTACTGCAGGTAGTCCTGGAACTGAACTGCTTGTTAATATTATAATGTAATACAATATACTGCTACTACTAATAAAATGATATTATAATTATATATGTTATATTAAATGTAATATTACTAATAATATTACAGTATAATGTTATAGTGCAATGTAATATATAATATTAATATTATGCTATGATAATAACAATATATTGTATTTACTTTTTACTTGTAAGCCGCTCTGAGTCCCCTTCGGGGTGAGAAGGGTGGCATATATATGTCGCTAATAAATAAATAAAATAAATAAACACTGTAAGGCTGTGTGGAAAGGCCCCTAGTGTGCCCTAATGACAACAATGGCTACATCCTATGGTGTGTCTTTCTAATTTCTACACAAAGAATGCATGGTGTTGGAGAGTGACACCTATTTTCAATTGGCCTTGGCAACGATGGCTAGTGCTAATGTGAGTAGCTGTTAAAGATCATATAAGGACCTTGTATTTTCAAGCATAACATCAACTGAAAAGACTTCTCCACTCAAAGACAGCAGTAGCCTTTCCCTTGGATGAGCACCAGAGGCATGTAGGCTTCATGCAGGGATTGCTGGTAGCAAAATAATATGAGAGTTCCAGCTTATGGAGTCAAAAGCCAGAGAACTGCATGAATCCACCTCAGTTGTTATCTGAATCCTGTGTTCTTAGATTACTATATAATCTGTACTTTGGTGCATTTGCATTAATACAGTTTAACACCACTTTAACTTCTCTAGTTCAGTATTATAAAATCATGGGGCTGTAGTTCGGTTAGGCACCAGCACTCTTTGGTGGAAAGGACTAGAAAATATGTAAAACTACAACTCCTATGAGTCCATAATATTGAGTTACTGCACCTAACGTGAGTTACTGCATTCATTCTGCAATGGAGATGCATCTTTTGTCTTGCAATGGTTTTCCTTCCTCTTTTTTTTGTACCCAAGCTAGCCACACATCCTTGCTTGGCCCAGATTCTGCAATATTGCCCAGAATATAGTGTGGAACAGAAAAGAGAAGAACTACTGCTTTCATGTCCTGCTTTGCAGCTTACTGGAGACATCTTGCCATTGTTGATAAGATGTTGGAATGTATGCCCTTCCCTCCTTTAATTTACAATCTGTTTTTCTTCCCTATAAGACAGTGGTTCCCAACCTCTTTTTGACCAGGGACCACTTGACCAGGGACCACTTTGACTCTCCAATATTAGTACCAAAAGGGTTACAAATCAGTTTTTGGGCAACTTTAGATTTGATGTGGTTATTTGGGGTGCTGGTTCGGAAAATGGCATTGGATAGACCACATCAGCTCTAGTTTCTGATACAGAACATATGCCATCTAGTAGCCACCATCTACATGCAGAAAACCATATTTAATAACATCAACATTACAAAAGGTTTTTGCGAGACCAATCACTCTTATTGCAGCGGTGTAGTAATGGTGAGGATGCAGACCATATTTTAGTTCTTGCAGACCACAGGTTGGAAACTCCTGCTATAGGACCTACAAAAGATCCTCACATCTGATCTAGAATAGTAAAGGTAATGGTTTTCCCCTGACATTAAGTCCAGTCATGTCCAACTCAGGTTGGTGCTCATCTCCATTTCTAAGCTGAAGAGCCAGCGTTGTTCATAGACACCTCCAAGGTCATGTGGCTAGCATGACTGCATGGAATGCTGTTACCTTCACGCTGGAACAGTAAAGGTAAAGGTTTTCCCCTGACATTAAGTCCAGTCATGTCTGACTCAGGTTGGTGCTCATCTCCATTTCTAAGATGAAGAGCCAGCGTTGCCCATAGACACCTCCAAGGTCATGTGGCCGTCATGACTTGATAGAGCGCTGTTACCTTCACACCAGAACAGTAAAGGTTTTCCCCTGACATTAAGTCCAGTCATGTGCAACTCAGGTTCGTGCTCATCTCCATTTCTAATCTGAAGAGCCAGTGTTGTCCATAGACACCTCCAAGGTCATGTAGCCAGCATGATTGCATGGAATGCTGCTACCTTCACGCTGGAATGGTAAAGGTAAACTTTCAAGAGGGATCTCAAAACCTGGCTTTTCCAATGCACTTTTGGAGAGTAGCCATACTATCATACACAGTTGCTCCCCTTCAACGCTTTTTTATCCCCAGAGTATATTTTCCCTCCTGTATGAAGGTCTACTTTTACGAACCCGTTCCTTTATTAGTTTCTCCCTCACAAACAATCTGCTCCATCCCTATCTCATCCTGATTTTTAGTATTTTTAGTATTTTAGTTTTTTATCTTGCACATGTGGCCTGCTCATTGTTATTGTATTGTGTATGGTTTTGTTTTATTGTTTTTTGTACTCATATGTTGTATGTATTTTACTGTGTTGTTATTGTGTTTTGGTTTTATTTTATTGTAATATGCTGTTGGGCTTGGCCTCATGTAAGCTGCCCCGAGTCTCCATTGGGGAGATGGTGGCGGGGTATTAAATAATGTTTAAATAAAGTTTATGATAATTTCCCCCTGACATTAAGTCCAGTCATGTCCGACTTGGGTTGGTGCTCTAAGCTGAAGAGCTGGCATTGTTCATAGACACTTCCATGGTCATGTGGACAGCATGACTGCATGGAACGCTGTTACCTTCACGCCAGAATGGTCCCTATTGATCTAGTCACATTTACATGTTTTCAAACTGCTAGGTTGGCAAAAGCTGGGGCTGACAGCAGGAACCTGTGACCTTTTGGTCAATAAGTTTAGCATCTCAGTGGTTTAACCCACTGTACCATTGGGGGCTCTACCATGTAGAATACAATCCCTTTTTTATTGTCGAAGGCTTTCATGGCTGGTTTTTTCGGGCTATAGGGCCATGTTCTAGAGGCATTTCTCCTGACGTTTCGCCTGCATCTATGGCAAGCATCCCCAGAGGTAGTGAGGTCTGTTGGAATTAGGACAATGGGTTTATATATCTGTGGAATGGCTGGGGTGGGGCAAAGAGCTCTTCTCTGCTGGAGCTAGGTGTGAATGTTTCAACTGACCACCTTCATTAGCATTTGAAGGCCTGCCTGAGCCTGGGAAAATGTTCTGTTGAGAGGTGTTAAGATGTGCCTGGTTGCTTCCTCTCTGCTGTTTTGCTGTTGTAATTTTAGAGTTTTTTAATACTGGTAGCCAGATATTGTTCATTTTCATGGTCAATCCCTTTCTGTTTTCTCAATTAAATAAGATGCAAGCTCCACTATATTTCTATTTGCAACTGGATAGTAAACAAGAGAGAGTTGGGTGTGTTGCCCTGTAAAGCTGAGTAAACCTGAAAAAATTCTTTTTATGTTTTTCCCTGCTCTTAAATGTATGTACTGTCAGGGAAATATACTAGCAGCAGCCGCAACAACAACACAGCCCTGTAAAAGAGAGTGACAGCCAACACAATCTGAAATCAGATAAAAGCTGTCTTTCTCCCTGCCCTCCCCATTTTGATAGGTGGGAAACTTATGAGCATGTCAAAGGATAAATCTCTCCCCCTCCGTGCACACACACACACACACACACCTCTCTCACAAGTTGCTTTCTTTAAGGAACAAAAATATTTGGAGTGTATTTCATGCAGGACCTGTCAAAATAATAGCTTTGTGATGCGAATTCAGAACATAAAAGACTTCTATTAGCAATCAACCAGAGACAAGAGATAAACCAATCTTTGTCAGATGCAGTTTCCTTATCAGACCTATTTGTTATCCTCCCTAAGACTGTTCCAAATCCATAAAATTTACATACAATTTGCATCTGCCACTAGGAAGGTATTCAAAGGGAAACTCTCTGATTTTCATCTGAGCAAGATTCATAATTCAGAAGCACACACTCTTGATTGATTTGGAATCTCCAGGTTACAAATGATGAGATTCCTGAAGGGCCCATCCAGCTTGTCAGTATTTAATGAGGAGCCCCAAAAAGGTGTTTGCTCTCTAGTGTGCTTGGAGGAGCAGCGCCCATCTGGTGAAGCTCTCCCAGTAGATCTGAATGGTATGTTTGAGTTTAGTAGAAGGGCTGGTGGTCCAAATCAGCCAAGCCATCTTCTGCATCCCATATAACCTGTGCAGGTACAACTATACCAGGAGCTCCAATTTTGTTTGCTTTGCATTGAATGTTTGTTGTAGTCCTAAGTTTCAGGGACTCTGCAGATAGGTGGCTTCTTTTGGCTGCAATCATAGGGCAAGCCACCTGTCGATTATAGTTAGGTTCCTTGGTCCTGCCCCCTTTTTGGGTTTTGGAGGGAATAGGAGCCAGTTTGGGTTCAGTCCACACAGATAAGCTTTTCATGCAGGACATAATACCAAGAGCTCCTGTAGAAAGCTTTGTCTTCTACAGCTTGGTCGGGGAGATATACAGCCCACAGCTTGGCTGAGGATCATACAACCTTACAGCTTCTTTGCTGGGGGACTTCAGCCAACCATCACTGAAACCTGAATTCCTTTTCCCCTGGAAGTCTACAACGCTCTGCTTGGTAAGGGTCACTCTCAGAAGCCAGACGCAGTTGGTACCGGGTGCAGGGGCTCCACGCCATCAGAGGCAAAGACAGACTGCCCAGATTAGAAGTTAAGGATTTCCCCATTAGTTAGTACACAGTTATGAAGATAGTGCCTGTTCCCTGTGGACAAGATTGAGAGAGAGCCAATAGACTGTTAAGAAAGCCTTAAAGTACCTGTTTGTTTTCATTAATAAAGAGCTTTATTGAACCTTTAAGCAATCTAAAGACTCTGTTTTAAGGAAATCCAAGGGCCTTTAATCTGAGGCAACCCCGGCGTCCCAATGGGCACACAGAATTTATGTCCTGTCTACAGTCTTATGCACAGGCCCAGCATGCAACAGCACATAACCTGTTCCTCAATAGTCAGAATTCTGTGGCCATCACACTTTGTCTTCATTGGGTGCTTATACTCAATATTCCCCTCCAAATAAGAAAAGAATGAAAAACTATTTCTACAAACCTTAGAAATCTATAAACCTACTACTCTCTTGTTCAAGGATAGTGCTAGTTCGGGAAGGAAAGAGTACATAAAGCATACTTATACTTACTTTACTTACGTAGGCAACCCCTCGTTGTCCAAGTAGGATAGTCTTCCAAGATCAATGTACTGTTCGTGGATCCATAGTTGACTGCAGAGCTCTATTCTTGATCTGCATCTTCTCCCACAGTGAGGGCATTGGTTTCCAAACGGAAGGTGGACCCAGTCAGGGTAGGCTTAACATAACTTTCTCTTGGTACATTTCTCCCTTCACCCTCCATTTGTGCCTCTTCAAATTCTGCAGCACTGCTGGTCACAGCTGACCTCCAGCTGGAGCACTCAAGGGCCAGGGCTTCCCAGTTCTCACTGTCTATGGCACAATTTTTAAGGTTGGCTTTGAGCCCATCTTTAAATTTTTTCTGTCCTCCAACATTCCATTTTCCATTGAGTTCTGTGTAGAGCAACTGCTTTGGGAGACGGTGGTCGGGCATTTGGACAACATGGCCGGTCCAGCGGAGTTGATGATGGAGGACCATTGCTTTAATGCTGGTGGTCTTTCCTTCTTCCAACACGCTGATATTTCCCCGCCTGTCTTCCCAAGAGATTTTCAGGATTTTTCAGAGGTAGCGCTGATGGAATCGTTCCAGGAGTTGCATGTGATGTCTGTAGATAGTCCACGTTTTGTAGACATATATCTGGGTTGGGAGGACAATAGCTTTATAAACAAGCACCTTGGTATCTCCACGGATGTCCCGATCCTCAAACACTCTGTGCTTCATTTGGAAAAATGCTGCACTCGCAGAGCTCAGGTTGGCAGAAGCTGGGGCTAACACTAGGAGCTCACACCACCCCCCAGATTCAAACCTGCAATGTTTCGATCAGCAAGTTCAGCAGTTCAGTGGTTTAACCCATTGCACCACTAGGGGCTCCTGTGTGTGTGTGTGTGTGTGTGTGTGTGTGTGTGGAGAAACATGGAACTGTAGAATAGCATAGACAGTTTATTTTACTCTCATCTTAGAAGTGGTGTGGATAAGAGCAGTGACTTTATATTATTATATTCTGGTTTTTCTGACACTTTATTGCAATTGGAGGCATTGATGTTATCATCTGGGATGGTATTGTCCAAAAGGCAGGACGAAACTGAGAATTAAATTATTAAAAAATGAATTTCGACTCGAAGAATTTGAGTCCGCCCGCTTTACGTTCTGGATTGCTGCTCCAAATGTAAATTTTGCAGTTTTACATTTTGTGTGGTTGAGTCAATCCAGCTTTCGAGACATGAACTGAAATTGAAACCCATCCCTAGACTGTACACATGTGACAACGCAGAGAGGCAATCGCCACCAGAATGACAAGACGCAGGATGGTTAAATCACAAACCGCCTGCGTTACAGCTGTGCTAATTTGTCCTGGACGTGTTGTTAGATTCTAATTAGTTGTACCTTATTCTCCAAATGGATACAAATGAAAGACACTTTGATTCAAGCTAGAAAGGGCTTAACCAATTTTAACTCAAGTGTGAAGTGAACAACCTATTATGAAAAGGGAGAATGCAAGAGAGAGAGAGAGAGAGAGAGAGAGCGAGAGAGCAGCCTGTTGGTTTTTACCGCTCTTCTCTTGCATTTGTTTTTGACATTTGAGTGACTCTCTTGTAAGGAGCTGGCCATGCATCATTAAACATGGCCCTCAATAAATCTCCCAAGCATCTCAGCCTGAAATAAATGACAAAAGGCCTGAACCCTTGACAGGGCTTCCAGCGCTCAAACTTAAAATAAAAAGACTGATCACCGAGACAGTCCAAGAAGGGACGACGTGACACCCACAAGAAGCAACCAACATAATTGCTGCCAATCTCAGCCATCTGAATTGGTATTCAGAGAGTTGTTATTTCAACACGGTTTCTCAGATGCCCTCTTAACCAATATCAAGCCTTGGTAGTTTTTGGCCATTCGGAATATTGTATTCCCAATGCAGATGCCCAGGAGGGCAGGCGTAAAGTTAAGAGAAAGAGAAAACTGAAAATATCAGCACACTTCTTCAGCCGTAATGACTTGCACTCCATAACATGTTCTACAACCTGTGCGATGTCCCATTATCACAATGCTTTGGGTTACCCTCCTCCACATGATTGGCTGTCAGTGATAGGCAGGGAAGGATGATGGACTGGAGGGTCCTTATGATCCCCCCAACTCTAGGATTCTATGACTCAATTACATGATCTTATGCAGGAGACCCCAGTGGCGCAGTGGGTTAAACCGCTGAGCTGCTGAACTTGCTGACCCAAAGGTCTCCAGTTTGAATCTGGAAAGGGACGTGAGCTCCTGCTGTTAGCCCCAGCTTCTGCCAACCTAACAGTTCGAAAGCATGCAAATGTGAGTAGATCAATAGGTACCACTCTGGTGGGAAGGTAACAGCACTCCCTGAATTCATGCTGACCACATGACCTTGGAGGTGTCTTTGGACAACTCTGGCTCTTCGGCTTAGAAATGGAGATGAGCACCAACCCCCAGAGTCAGACACAACTGGACTTAATGTCAGGGGAAAACCTTTACCTTATGCAATGTGGACTATATGAAAAGAGAAGAACCTAATGCAGGTTGTTCTTGTTGATGATAAGGCGAAGTAAATGGACTCAATTCATACAATATGAACTTCCTTGATGGGAAACTTGCAGCTCCAAATGTTGATGCACTCCCGGTCCCATCATCTCTGGACACTGGATGCATCTACACTGCAGAATTAATGCAGTTTGATACTAATTACTATGGCTCAATGCGATAGAATCAATGTGACTTGGAGTTTTACAAGGTCTATAGCTGTGATTCTCAACTTTCCTAATGCCGCAACCCCTTAATACAGTTCCTCATGTTGTGGTGACTCCCCAACCATAATTTTTTTTGCTACTTCATAACTGTAATTTTGCTACTATTATGAATTGTGATGTAAATATCTGATATGCAGGGTGTATTTTTGTTCACTGGATCACATTTGGCACAATACCCAATATGCACAAATTTGAATGCTGGTGAGGTTTGGGGGGGGGGGGGGGGTTGATTGTGTCATTTGGGAGTTTTAGTTCCTGGGATTTATAGTTCACCTACAATCAAAGAGCATTCTGAACCCTACCAATGACACAACTGGGCCCATTCACACAGAACCCCTATGAGAAACAGACAATACTGTGTTTTCTGATGGTCTTTGGCAACCTGACCCCCAGGTTGAGAAATGCTGTTCTATAGCCTTATCATAATAATAATAATAATAATAATAATAATAATAATAATATTTATTTATTTGATCAGTCATATGACCATTTCAAAATAAAACACGAGTAAAAAACAAGGCAACAAGGTGATAAGCCTTCTCTATCAAAGAGAGATGGTGCTACCACAAATAAACACTCCTAGGACTATGACTGTAGCATTGAGTCATGGCAGTTAAAGTGGTATCAAACTGCATTCATTCTACAGTGTAGATGCATCCTTTGTCTTACTTTTTTCCTTCCTAGTGGTCAAACAGCATCTGGAAAACTACAGTTCCTCAATCCATTTAATATAAAGTTAATCATGTCTAGAATTCAACTAAATCAAACCTATTAAATCAATTCCTGAATAGTAAGTCAATTTGATTCAATGGGCCTGCTCTCATTGGCCCTAACAGTCGGGTTCAATGCATTCATTACATCTGTCCTTATTTTCAAAAGATAGTCTGTTTTCCTGCCCTTGAAAACTGCTGTTCCTATTTCCTCTTCTCCTTGCCTTAGGGAATGCTTTGTTAATTATTTCAATATAAGTTGATAGATTTGTCTTTTAGCAAGATTCATTCCTCCCTCCCAACCTCCCAAGGCATTAAATCTCTAGATGGAGAATGAATGCATCTCGTAATGCTTGTAATGTTCGCTATAAAAGTTGCCCTGGAGTGCAGCACAAATACAGCTTGGAAAAAAAAATCTCTTTCTTTGACTACAGACCCAAATTCTGGGAGTTGTAGTCCAAGAAAGTTTTTTTCCTCAACACATCCATTTATTTCAGAGGGTACACCTTCCAAAGCCACTTGATTACCAAACAATTCCATTGTATCTAGAATACTTTCGAAAAACAGATATAGCCACATCAGTGGGATACAGTGTTTCCTCACTTATCACAGGTGTTACGTTCCAGGACCACCAGTGAAAAGTGAAAATCCGTGAAGTAGGGATGCTATAAGTAGGGATGTTATAAGTAGGGATGCTATAAGTAGGGATGCTCATCGCTGAGCCTGGAACCCCAGGTTTCGTCAGTGACCAGGGGAGCATTTGCACAGCTAAAGCTTGTGCACCAGCTGCGCCCGTACCTTGGGAAGTTTGACTTGGCCACGGTAGTCCACGCTCTGGTTACATCCCGCCTATACTACTGCAACGCTCTCTACGTGGGGTTGCCTTTGAAGATGGCTCGGAAGCTCCAACTAATCCAACGCTCGGCAGCCATGATTCTAACAGGAGTGAAGCGCAGGGAGCATACAACCCCCCTGCTGCGCCAACTCCACTGGCTACCGATTTGCTACTGGGCTCAATTCAAAGTGCTGGTGTTGGCCTTTAAAGCCCTAAACGGTTCCGGCCCAAGCTACCTATCTGACCGCATCTCTGCCTATGAACCCACCAGGACTTTGAGATCTTCCGGGGAGGCCCTGCTCTCGATCCCGCCAGCGTCACAAGCACGGCTGGCGGGGACGAGAGATAGGGCCTTCTCGGTGGTGGCCCCTCGGCTGTGGAACGCCCTTCCCTCGGACATTAGGCTAGCACCATCCTTAATGGCATTCCGTTAAAAAGTGAAGACCTGGCTGTTTAAGCAGGCATTCGAATAATTAGTGCAATGACCAGTGATGAATATAGGAATGGAATAATGGTTGACGAATCTGGATTACGTTCTTGTGGATGAGACGATAGTGAAGTTTTTGTAGTAATTGTTTATTAATTGTGTGATGTGCTGAGTAATTAATTGTTTTTAATATTGTGGTATTGAATTTTTGCTATTCTTGTTGTTGTGAACCGCTGTGAGTCGCCCTCGGGCTGAGAACAGCGGTATATAAGTAAAGTAAAGTAAAGTAAAGTAAAGTAAAGTAAATAAATAAATATTTTAATATTTATACATTATTTAGTAGTTAAATGCTATTTTAAGTCTTGAAGTCCCTCCTTGAACCTGTTGTTCACATAATCCTTGGCTCTGGCTTTATCCGCAGAGGCAGCCTCTCCATACAGACAAACGCTCTTAAATCCATATTGAAAAAACTACAAAACAGTGAGTCCACAAAAAGCGAACCGCAAAGTAGCGAGGGGCCACTGTATTGTCTGTTTGCAAAATTAACAACAGAAGTAGACTATTATAGTGTATTGATGATAGGGAGCTTAATCATGAAACCCTGAATGTGTATACATATTCTGACATAGTACAGCTCTCCCTACCCCCCTACTCAAAGAATTTCGGTATACTAAATAATAGTATTCTGGGACTTATCAGAGACTTATGAGAGTTCTGGAGACTTATGAGAAATACAAATTTTCTGAGGCCTACCACAAAACCACTAACCTTAGAGGAATTCTGTTTCTCATCTGTATATTTGGGAAGGAGTACACACTAGGCATGGTTAGGTACTGTCGGAATCTTCATAATTCAGAATAAAGTTGGAAAAATTACCTTTGTGAAGCAATTTTGAAGTTTTTAAGAAAACCGGTAGTCCCTTTGCCCTTCCAAAGCTTCTCTCACCACTTTTCTTCTGACTTAGGAAGTGAGTTGGAAGTGACTCAGCGTTTGGAGGCAAGCAGCTTGCATGCTGTGATGCTTGCCTCCCAGACAATGAGGGGAGAAGTTTTGGGGAGGGATTGGGTTTTGGTATGGCAACCATTGCACTATATAAAGGGCAGCACATGTCTCAGAGGCTCATTATGAGCCTGGGAAGGGAAGGGGAAAGAGAAAGGGAAGGGAGGTTGGAAAGAGAGGTTGGAAAAAAAGCAGTTGGAAGAGCAGGGCAACTGGAGAAGAGCTGTGAGCAGGGCTGTTGTCTGCCCTCCTGCCTGCCTTGCAGCTGCTTATGTGTTGTTGCTGTTGGGGGGGGGGGGGGGGAGAAGTAGGGCAGCAGAGAACCAGGGCAGGGAGAAGGGCTGTTGAGCAATCGCATCCACCATTAACAAAGCAATTCTGAAATTTCAGAAATTTCAAAAAGTTCCAAAAATTTTTCAGAAACTTTCAGAATTATTTTCCAAATCGAGCCACCAGCGCCCTCTACATCCAAAACGGGTTTTGAACCATTTTTTTATCAACCAAGCCTAGTACACACATTAGACTATAGAATATAGTGCTTCTCAAGTTTTCAAATGGCACTAAATTGAGAGAGGTAGTTAATACACAAGGCCGGCCACATTGTCCGGATGCCTGACCACCGCCTCCCAAAGCAGTTGCTCTACTCTGAACTTAAGAACGGAAAACAGAATGTTGGTGGACAGGAAAAGAGATTTAAAGATGGGCTCAAAGCCTACCTTTAAAACTCTGGCATAGACACTGAGAACTGGGAAGCTCTGGCCCTTGAGCGCTCCAGCTGGAGGTCAGCTGTGACCAGCAGTGCTGCAGAATTCAAGGAGGCACAAGTGGAGGGTGAAAGAGAGAAACGTGCCAGGAGGAAGGCGCGTCAAGCCAACCCCGACCGGGACCGCCTTCCACCTGGAAACCAATGCCCACACTGTGGAAGAAGATGCAGAGCAAGAATAGGGCTCCACAGCCACATGCGTACCCACAAGGAAACCCATAATGGAAGACCATCTTACTCGTCCAACGAGGGATCGCCTAAGTAAGTAAGTAAGTAATACACAAGTGGACAAATCAGCATTGGAAATAACCTAAGCAGATTGGAGAACTGGTCCAAAACTAACAAAATGGATTTTAACAGGAATTAATGTAAGATGCTCCATTTAGGCAGAAAAATGAAATTGACAACTAATAGATGGATGATGGTGGCATTCACACTGGGTGGCTCCTAGTCCAATTTGAGCCCCTGTTTTGGGCCTTACAGGTCTTGCAGTCCTTTTGGTGGTGCCTTGGGCCTCACTGCCTGGTGCCTTCATTCACTACATGACAAGAGGTACACTCACAAGTAAAGAGATTCCAACTAAATCTCAGGAAGAATTTCCTGACCTGACCACAAGAACTGTCTGACAGAGGAAAGTATTGTCTAGCCTTTTTGAGAGGTCTCTAAACAGAAGTTGAATGGGCACCTCCAAGGAACATTTTAACTCAAGGATAGTGTGTGTGTGTGGGTTACTCGATGGCCTTTGGCATCCCTTCCAACTCTGTAATTGCATGATTATACAATCTCCTCAATATGGTTGGTGAAGGCTTTCTAATTAGGCTGGAGAGCTCTTCAGTGACAATCTATCACTTGTCGGCAATTTAAAACAACATGAATCTACCCAGTTGCTGCTTCTTGTGTCCAAGGAGCAAATTCTATATATATATATTGCAGTATTCCAAATTGGTCACATTCTTCTTTTTTGCCCATTTTTTTCTTGCTATGAGAGATGTGTAGTGGAAAAGAAATCTTATTCTTAACTGCTGTCTCAATTTTTTGCAATTGGCTAATTTAGCAACAGAGTGCAAACCCAGGGAGCGATCTTTATTTAGGGATCATTGGTGGATAATTTCAGATGACCCTGACTGAATAATTTCCTCCTCCAACTGCTCCTTCACAGCCAACCCCTGAAATGACATTGGGGAATACAATGATCCTTGAAGTGTGATGGTAAAGTCAAATCTGGGGGCTGTATTGTCATTCTGTGCCCTGTCTGCCAAGGCGCGCTCAACAGGCTTCTTGGTGAGAGGAGTGAAAACATGCTGAAGCATTGTTGAAAACCTCAGGTCTGTCTTTCAAACCTGCTCGATTCACATTCTCACTGGTAAATAAAGGATTTCATGGCCGGAATCACTGGGTTGCTGTGAGTTTTCCAGACTGTCTGGCCATGGTCCAGAAGCATTCTCTCCTGACATTTTGCCCACATCTATTTCAGGCATCCTCAGAGGTTGTCAGGTCTGTTGGAAACTAAGCAAGTGGGGTTTATATATCTGTGGAATGATGTCCAAGGTGGAAGTGGAAGAAAGAACTCTTGCCTGTGCTGGTACAGCTGTACCAGGAGCTTCAATTCTGTTTGCTTTGCATTAAATGTTTGTTTGCAATCCCAGGCTTGGGATTTTGCCGCAGGGTGGCTTCCTGTTATAGTTTGCAATTATAGGGCAAGCCACCTGTCAATTATCGTTAGGTTCCCTGGTCCCACCCCTTTTTGAGTTTTGGAGGGAATAGGAGCCTTTTTGAGTCAGTTCTCAAAGAGAAGCCTTTCGCACAGGACATAAAATGAAGTAGCTCCTGTAGAAAGCTTCATCTTCTACAGATTGGTCGGGAGACATACAGCTTTACAGCTTGGCCAGGGAGAAAAGGCTCTACAGCTTGGCTAGGGTTTTACAGCCCACAGCTTGGCCAAGGATCATACAGCATTACAGCTCCTCTGCTGAAGGACTTCAGCCAGCCATCACTGAAACCTGAACTCCTTCTTTTCCTCTGGAAGTCTACAAAGCTCTGCTTGGTAAGGGTCTCGTGGAAGCCAGATGCAGTTGGTACCGGGTGCAGGGGATCCACGCCAACAGAGGCAAGTACAGACTACCCAGATTAGAAGTTAAGGATTTCCCCATTAGTTAATTACAGTTAAGAAGATAGTGCCTGTTCCCAGTGAACAAGATTGCAAGAGCCAATAGACTGTTAAGAAAGCTTGAAAGTACCTGTTTGGTTTAATCAATAAAGAACTTTGTTGGACTTACTTTAAGCCTCTAGAGAACTTTGTTTTGGGGAGGTCCAAGGGCCTTTAATCTGAGGCAGCCCCGGTGTCCCGTTGGGCACACAGAATTTATGTCCTGTCTACAGTCATATGCACAGGCCCAGCGTGCGACAGCACATTTGTCTGCTTGAGGCAAGTGTGAATGTTCCAATTGGCCACCTTGATTAGCACTGGATTGCCTTGCAGCTTCAAAGCCTGGCAGCTTCCTGCTTGGGGAAATCTTTTTGTTCGGAGGAGTTATTTGGCCCTAATTGATTCTTGACTGATTGAAATCCACAAGAAGCAAGTGGACAATTTTAACAGAAAGGAGAAAACCATGAAAATGAAAAAAAAAAATCTGGCTCCCAATATTTTTTTAAAAAACTCTAAAATCAGGACAGTAAATAAAGAGCAACACTCAAAAAGCAGAGGAATTCCAGACAGGAATCAATCAATACTGTTTTGATTATTCATAACAGTAGCAAAATTACTGTTATGGCAATGAAAATAATGTTATGGTTGGGGGTCACCACAACATGAAGAACTGTATTATCCTTTACGGTTCCGGTCCAGTGTATCTCCCTCTACGTCCCACCCTGGAATTTGAGATCATCTGGGGGGGGGGCTGCTCTCGACCCCACCGCTATCACAAGTGAGGCTGGTGGGGACGAGGAGCAGGGCCTTCTCAGTGGTGGCCCCTCACCTGTGGAACTCACTCCCGGGGGAAATTAGGGTATCAACATCCCTCCTCTCCTTCAGGAGGAAGGTAAAGACGTGGTTGTGGGACCAGGCCTTTGGGCAATCTGACAACTAGATATAGACAACCAGATGGATAGGACTGAAAGGACTGACAATTGTGGAATTGGAATTTGAACTATGAGATTGTGAAACGCTGACCATCAATGAGGAGAAATGGTTTGTATTGGTTTTATTGCTTTTATTGGTTTTATGGTTGTTTTTGCCTTACAATAATTATTGTCTTCTGTTAATTGATTTTACTGCTAGACTTGCTGTTTTCTGTTAATTGATGTTATTTTGTTTTATTGCTGTTATGTGATGCGGGCATTGAATTGTGCCTTGCTTTTGTAAGCCGCCCTGAGTCCCCTCCGGGGTGAGAAGGGCGGGGTAGAAGTAACCAAAATAAATAAATAAATAAATAATATTAAGGGGTTGCGGCATTAGGAAGGTTGAGAAACACGGCCTTACATTCTTTTTTTCATATAATACTAATATAAAAGAATTCCAAATTTGTATTTATTTGTTTGTTTACAGTATTTTTTTATCACTTCGCAGCTCATTGGGGTTCCCAACAGCTAAAAATGTATAGTTTTTAAAGTCCTCAAACTCTTGTAATTGTGCCCAGTGGGTTTTTTGTACGGGAAGGATTTGTTCTTGCATACAAGAATGAAATATCTGAACACTTACGTCCCCAGCCATGATTCCCCTGAGGCTTGTACTTCCAAGTGCAGCAGCGGGAGCTGAGAAACATCCTTAGCAATTAAGATTACAAGTAAGAATGATTTCTACACATTCTTATAATGAATTCGATGGAAGAGTGGATTTGGAAAGCCACCCACTCATTGCAGAGAACTGGTTGTGTCTTTCCTTGTTATTAAGAGAACAAAAAGATGAAGGGGGGAAAAAACCAGGATGGCATACTTGGGATGTTCCCATAGTATTCCACCACATCCTTCTGATAAATGAACGAAGGGGTCAGATACCCTTGCACTGAGCTTGATGAACAGGCTTGTTGTTTATTTGTTGAGTCACTTCTCCGTGACCTCATGGACCAGCCCAGGCCAGAGCTCCCTGTCAGCTGTCACCACCCCCAGTTCCTACAATACAAGCCAGTCACTTCAAGCATACCATCCATCCACCTTCCCCTTGGGCAGCCCTTCTTTCTTTTTCCTTCCTTTTCCCCCAGCATCATTCTCTTCTTCAGAGCTTTCCTGTCTTCTCATGATGTGGCCAAAGGACTTCATATTTGCCTTCATGGTCAAGCCAGTCACTTTGAGGATACCATTCATCCATCTTGCCCTTGGTAGGCCGCTCTTTCTTTTTCCTTCCTTTTTCCCCAGCATCATTCTCTTCTCCAAGCTTTCCAGTCTTCTCATGATGTGGCCAAAGGACTTCATATTTGCCTTCACGGTCAAGCCAGTCACTTTGAGGATACCATCCATCAGTCTTGCCCTCAGTCAGCCCCTCTTCCTTTTTCCTTCCATTTTCCCCAGCATCATTCTCTTCTCTAAGCTTTCCTGTCTTCTCATGATGTGCCCAAAGGACTTCATCTTTGCCTTCAAGGTTAAGCCGGTCACTTCAATCATACCATGCATCCATCTTGCCCTTGGTAAGCCGCTCTTCCTTTTTCCTTCCTTTTTCCCCAGCATCATTCTCTTCTCCAAGCTTTCCTGTCTTCTCATGATGTGCCCAAAGGACTTCATCTTTGCCTTCAAGGTTAAGCCGGTCACTTCAAGCATACCATGCATCCACCTTGCCCTCGGTCGGCCCCTCTTCGTTTTTCCTTCCTTTCCCCCCAGCATCATTCTCTTCTCCAAGCTTTCCTGTCTTCTCATGATGTGCCCAAAGAACTTCATCTTTGCCTTCAAGGTTAAGCCGGTCACTTCAAGCATACCATGCATCCACCTTGCCCTCGGTCGGCCCCTCTTCCTTTTCCCTTCCTTTTTCCCCAGCATCATTCTCTTCTCCAAGCTTTCCTGTCTTCTCATGATGTGCCCAAAGGACTTCATCTTTGCCTTCAAGGTTAAGCCGGTCACTTCAAGCATACCATGCATTCATCTTGTGCTCGGTTGGCCCCTCTTCCTTTTTTCTTCCATTTCCCCAGGATCATTCTCTTCTCTAAGCTTTCCTGTCTTCTCATGATGTGCCCAAAGGACTTCATCTTTGCCTTCAAGGTTAAGCCGGTCACTTCAAGCATACCATGCATTCACCTTGCCCTCGGTCGGCCCCTCTTCCTTTTTCCTTCCATTTTCCCCAGCATCATTCTCTTCTCTAAGCTTTCCTGTCTTCTCATGATGTGGCCAAAGGACTTCATATTTGCCTTCACAGTCAAGCCAGTCACTTTGAGGATACCATCCATCAATCTTGCCCTCAGTCGGCCCCTCTTCCTTTTTCCTTCCATTTCCCTCCAGCATCATTCTCTTCTCCAAGCTTTCCTGTCTTCTCATGATGTGGCCAAAGGACTTCATCTTTGCCTCTAATCTCCTTCCCTCCAGTGAGCAGTTGGGCTTTATTTCCTGAAGTATGGGCAAGTTGGATCTTCTTGAGGTCCAAGGCACTCTCAGAATTTTCCTCCAACACCACAGTTTAAAAGCATCTCTCTTCCTTTGCTCAGCCTTCCTTACGGTCCAGCTCTCACATCACTAGGTGACTACGGGGAATACCATGGCTTTGACTATGCAGATCTTTGTTGCTAGCGTGATGTCTCTACTCTTCACTACTTTATTGAGATTGGTCCTTGCTCTCCTCCCAAGAAGTAAATGTCTTGTGATTTCCTGGCTAGAGTTTGGGGGGGAATAGACCTTAACATTTGGGAATTGTAGTTACTGGGATTTATAGTTCACCCACAATCAAAGAGCATTCTGAACACTGCGAACGACAGATTTGGGTCAAACTTCCCACACAGAACCCCCATGACCAGCAGAAAATACTCAAGGTCATTCAGTCCAACTCCTTTCACCAGGGCAAGAAAACATATTTAAAGCCCTCCTGAAAAAGAGCCATCCAGCCATATATATAGATAGATATGATTCATACATACACACACACACACACACACACAGATATAGTATCATAGATTTGAAAGTGACCCCTAAAGAAGGACAATTACATGTTGCATGTTCCAGAGTAGGCAACCCAGACAATCTCCACGTCAACACTGACAAAGAAACAACAAGAAATACTGTTTACACACAAGCATAAATACATCACATATATTACAAACCAACACTTTCTCATTACTTTTTTTTCAAGATCACCAGACTGAGCCACAGCAACGCGCGGCAGGGAACGACTAGTACCTCAATAAATATAAAGTATTTTGGGAATGGGCAATGGTTGGTATGGGCTGGAGTTAGAGGAAGAATAGCAGTCGATTTCCCTTAACAGAGACCCTGCTGTAGACTCAGGGTGTACTTCGTCTACCATTTATGACTGAATTACATTGACTCTTTGTGAGTTTCTACCTGAGAAAAACTGATTTGCACATGTATGATTAATATGCAATTTGTTATACATGACATTTGCACTTCTTTCAGGGTTGTGACACATCCTTACCAATTTAAAACTATCAAAAGGCACACTTAAAAATTCAGGAAAAGAAATAATGAATTCCGAGGGTGGAATTAAGTATTTAAATGCTTACCTGCTTTGAGTGAAAATGCACATTTTGGTACCTTTTCAAATATATACTTAAGCACTATTTTGAGTATTATTTTTTAAATCAAAATATCAGGTTAATACAGAAATGGAACAGAATGGAATTATGGGTTATAACATGCATGGACTAGAATCAGAAACACTTGCCTATTTTTCAGCACATTAACAGCTTACTAATTAAATACAGTTCCAGAAAGACTGGCTCTGTTTCATTCAGTTGGTATTGGTGAAAACACCATGAAATGTAAAACAGTGTTTCTCAATCTGGGGGGTTGGGACCCCTGGGGGGGGGGGGTCATGAGGGGGTGTCAGAGGGGTCACCAAAGACCATCTGAAAACACAGTTTTTTTGTTGGTCCAGGGGGTTTTGCGTTGGAATTTTGGCCCAATTTTATCATTGGTGGAGTTTGGAATGCTCTTTGATTATAAGTGAACTATAAATCCCAGCAAATACAACTCCCAAATGTCAAGGTCTATTTTCCCCAAACTCCACCAGTGTTTACATTTGGGCATATTGAGTATTTGTGCCAAGTTTGGTCCGGCTCCATCATTGTTTGAGCCCACAATGCTCTCTGGATGTAGGTGAACTACAACTCCAAAACCCAAGGTCAATATTCACCAAAACTTCTCAGTATTTTCTGTTGGTCATGGGAGTTCTGTGTGCCAAGTTTGGTTCAATTCCATCGTTGATGGAGTTCAGAATGCTCTTTGATTGTAGGTGGACTATACATCCCAGCAACTACAACTCCCAAATGTCAAGGTCTATTTTCCCCTAACTCCACCAGTGTTCACATCTGGGCATGTTGAAGATTTGGAACCCCCAGTGGTGCAGTGGGTTAAACCCCTGTGCCAGCAGGACTGAAGACCGACAGGTCACAGGTTCGAATCCGGGGAGAGGCAGATGGAGCTCCATCTATCAGCTCCAGCTCCTCATGCGGGGACATGAGAGAAGCCTCCCACAAGGATGATAAAATCATCTGGGCGTCCCCTGGGCAACGTCCTTGCAGACGGCCAATTCTCTCACACCAGAAGTGACTTGCAGTTTCTCAAGTCGCTCCTGACACGACAAAAAAAAATGTTGAAGATTCATGCCAAGTTTGGTCCAGATCCATTATTGTGTGAGTCCACAGTATTCTCTGGATGCAGATGAACTACAACTTCAAAACTCAAGTTCAGTGCCCACCAAATCCTTCCAATATTTTCTGTTTGTCATGGGAGTTCTGTGTGCCAAGTTTGGTTCAACTCCATCATTGGTGGAGTTCAGAATGCTCTTTGGTTGTAGGTGGACAATACATCCCAGCAACTACAACTCCCAAATGTCAAATTCTATTTTCCCCTAACTCCACCAGTGTTCACATTTGGGCATGTTGAGTATTCGTGCCAAGTTTGGTCCAGATCTATCACTGTTTGAGTCCACAGTACTCTCTGGATGTAGGTGAACTACAACTCCAAAACTCAAGTTCAATGCCCACCAAATCCTTCCAGTATTTTCTGTTGATCATGGGAGTTCTGTGTGCCAAGTTTGGTTCAATTCCATCATTGGCAGAGTTCAAAATGCTCTTTGATTGTAGGTAAACTATACATCCCAGCAACTACAACTCCCAAATGAGAAAATCAGTTCCCCCAAACCCCACCAGTATTCAAATTTGGGCATATTGGGTATTTGTGCCAAATTTGTTCCAGTGAATGAAAGTACATCCTGCATATCAGATATTTACATTACAATTCATAACAATTGCAAAATTAGTTATGAAGTAGCAACAAAAATAATTTTATATTTGGGGGTCACCACAACATGAGGAACTGTATTAAGGGGTCGCAGCATTAGGAAGGTTGATACCCACTGATGTAAAAGCTCCCCACGTGAAGAAGGGTAACGTAAACTGTACTAGATTTGTGCCAAGTTTGGTCCAGATCCATCATTGTTTGAGTCCACAGTGCTCTCTGGCAGGCCTGTAGCGAGGGGGTGGTTTTAGGGGTTCAACCCCCCCCCCCCGAAATGTTTCAGTTTTTTTTAAAAAAAAACTGGTTTACTCATGAATTTTAACTGGTTAACCAAATCCCCATGCTAAGTCTATGAGATGCAAAATATTAAAAGTCCCTCCAGAACTGCAAGCACTATCTCAAGCAAATATTGACAATTTATTCACACTGTCATTACTTGCAGCAATAGCCGACGTAGCGAAGCAACCAAGTTGGGGGGGGGGGGGGGGTTGAATGCTCTCATTAAGGAGGCCAGACTTGGTGGAGGTGGTTGACAGGGGCGGAGCTGCAGGCTATTGAAGGTTGTTCTGCTCCCTGCTGTGCTCTTTGCTTCAGTGTGAACTAGGAGGCAGGTTTCACCACCACACCCCCCCCCCCAAATTTTCAACCCTCCCCAAAATTTTCAACCCCCCCCCCCCCCCGCCGAAATTGTCAACCCTCCCCAAATTTTTTTTCTGGCTACGGCCCTGCCTCTGGATATAGGTGAACTACAACTCCAAAACTCAAAGTCAATACCAAGCAAACCCTTCCAGTATATTCTGTTGGTCATGGCAGTTCTAGGTGCCAAGTTTGGTTCAAATCCATCATTGGTGGAGTTCAGAATGCTCTTTGATTGTAGGTGAACTATAAATCCCAGGAACTACAACTCCCAAGTGACAAAACCAATCCTCTCTCCCAGCCCCACCAGTATTCAAATTTGGGCATATCGGGAATTTGTGCCAAATTTGGTCCAGTGAATGAAAATATATCCTACCTATCAGATATTTACATTACGATTCATATCAGTAGCAAAATTACAGTTATGAAGTAGCAACGAAAATAATTTTATGGTTGGGGGCCACCACAACATGAGGAACTGTATTAAGGGGTCGCGGCAATAGGAAGGTTGAGAAACACTGATGTAAAAGCTCAACACGTGAAGAAGGGTAACGTAAACTGTATTAGATGTAGCTGACAAATGGATTTTGTTCTAAGTATCAGTTAGCTGTTAACTAATTCACTGGAGCTGTCATCATCAGGAACATGATTTTGAAGCAAAAAAGAGAAAAAAAAGTAGAACTTATTCTTTCCCTGATTGTCAGCTCTATTTCTTATGCAAGCCAAATATAAAAATAATTCTATTAAAATGAATCTGTGACATTTCATTACACCAACACTGTTGCTGGAGAAGCTAATAATAATTGATATTAATTTGTGCATATTTAAAAGCGAAACAGACAATGAACCCATATTCTCATCTCAGCTCAACATCTGTGGGGAAGACGGTGGGACTCAAAGAGGGAGGTTGGAGTCTAGACTCTCTGAAAAATGTGTGTGTGATCTAATTAGTATTCACTTTCTCCCAGTTTTTAATATAAGTATAAAAAATGCAGTTCGGTTACATATCTAATACATAAAAGTACATACAATCTTTATCAGGGATGGGTTGTTGTCGGTTATTTGGGCAGTATAGCCATTTTCTAGAAGCATTCTCTCCTGACGTTTCACCTGCAACTATGTTATGATTTTAGAGTTTTTAAATACAGGTAGCCAGAATTTTAGTTTTTTAATGATTTTATTTTTTTTAATACTAGTAGCCCAAATCATAACAGTAAATAAAGAACAACACTCAAAACAGGGGAACTCCAGGCAGGAAACAATCAGGGACAGCTAATCACCTCTTAACAAAGGACAGTAAGAAGCCAGACCTTGAAAACTGAAAGGCCATTAAATGCTAATCAAGGTGGCCAATTGAAACATCCATACCTACCTCCAACAGACAAGAGTTCTTTCTCCCACCCATGACAGATATTTAAACCCATTTTTCCTAGTTCCCTAAAACCTCACAACCTCTGAGGATGCTTGCCACAGATGCAGGCCAAATGTCAGGGGAGAATGCTTCTAGAACACACAGCCTGGAAAGCTTACAACAAACCAGTAATTCTGGCCATGAAAGCCTTCGACTATACATTTATCAGGGTTCTTGCTAGCTGGGATTTTTGGAGTCTCTCACTCAATAGTGTCAACATAAACTGACCTTACTTTTTTATTTATCGTGTCAGAAGTGAATTGAGGGTACAGTTATAATGTATTTAAAAAGACACAAACAGAGTTAAAAACTTGGCATTATGCTAGTTTTAAGCCCTAAACGGTTCGGCCCAGTTTCCCTGTCCGAACGTATCTCCCTCTACGAACCCCCAAGGACCTTAATATCGTCTGGGGAGGCCCTGCTCTCGGTCCCACTGCCATCGCAGGCGCGTTTGGTGGGGATGAGAGACAGGGCCTTCTCTGTGGTGGCCCCTCGATAGCAGTACATGTGGAGAAAATCTTGGAGTCCTCATGGACAGGAAGGTAAACATGAGCCAACAATGTGATGCGGCAGCTAAAATAGATAATGGGATTTTGGCCAGCATCAATAGGAATAAAAGTGTCTAGATCCAGGGAAGTCATGCTATCCCTCTATTCTGCCTTGGAATAGAGGCAGAATAGAGGGATAGCATGACCTGGAATCACACTGTTTCCAATTCTGGGCACCGCGATTGAAGGGAGATGTTGACAGGCTGGAATGTGTCCAGAGGAGGGTGACTAAAATGATTCAGGGTCTGGAGAACAAGGCCTATGAGGAGTGGCTTAAAGAGCTGGGCATGTTTAGCATGCAGAAGAGAAGACAGAGAGGAGATATGATGAGGGCCATGTATCAAGATGTGAAGGGAAGTCATAGGGAGGAAGGAACAAGCTTGTTTCCTGTTGCTCTGGAGATTAGGACGTAATGGAGCAATGACTCCAAACTACAGGACTTCCCTGGATCTAGGCACTAGGCTCCTATTGATGCAGACCAAAATCCCATTAGCTTTAATTACATCATAGATTACTCTAGAGTTTCCAGGAATTTCCAGACAGACCCTTGGTGTTTTTAGTGTGAGATGGCTTATCCTACAAGAAAGGAGATTCCACCTGAACATTAGAAAGAACTTCCTAATTGTGAGAGCTGGTGTTCAGCAGTGGAACTCTCTGCCCTGGAGTGTGGTGGAGGCTCCTTCTTTGGAGGCTTTTAAGCAGAGGCTGGATGGCCATCTGTCGGAGGTGCTTTGAAGCGATTTTACTGCTTCTTGGCAGAATGGGGTTGGACTGGATGGCCCACGAGGTCTCTTCCAACTCTAGGATTCTATGAAAGGAAGTCACTAACACATCCAAATGGCCCCCATTTTAAGAGATGACATCAAATTTATTTATATTTATTTCTCGTGTCAGGGCAGCCAGTCAATTCTAACAGAACAAAGCAAACAAACAGAGAAAATACAAAATGTGTGAGTTTGGTAGTTGATTAAATGTCCTTTAACCAGTCTCTGGCCACTTGGAGTGCCTCTGGTGTTGCCGCAAGAAGGTCCTCCATTGTGCATGTGGCAGGGCTCAGGTGGCATTGCAGCAGGTGGTCAGTGGTTTGCTCCTCTCCGCACTCGCATGTCGAGGATTCCACTTTGTAGCCCCATTTCTGAAGGTTGGCTTTGCATCTCGTGGTGCCAGAGCACAGTCTGTTCAGTGCCTTCCAAGTCACCCAGTCCTCTGTGTGCCCAGGAGGGAGTTTCTTATTTGGTATCAGCCATTGGTTGAGGTTCTGGGTTTGAGCCTGCCACTTTTGGACTCTCGCTTGCTGAGGCATTCCAGCGAGTGTCTCTGTAGATCTTAGAAAACTATTTCTTGATTTAAGTCGTTGACGTGCTGGCTGATATCCAAACAGGGGATGAGCTAGAGATGTCACTGCCTTGGTCCTTTCACTATTGGCTGCTACTTCCCGGCGGATGTCAGGTGGATGACATCAGATGGTGATGGATAATGAATGCAAGGGGAGAAATAGGATTAAAGATATGACACTTTGGAAAGGTAAAACATACCTTTACGTATTAATTGAGTGTGTTAGAATGTGATGCTGAGGCCCAGGTTTGAGATGTGCAGAGTGAATTTTAATCAGAAGGTGTGGAAACAAATTGAACATGCAGATGGGAAACGAGGGAAAGGAAATCATTTTATAACTGTGTTTGATTTAGTCACATTAGTGATGAGCTTAAGTTGGAAGGCCTACATCACCCGTGAATTATGCCACAATGAGAGAGTAAGATGTGAAAAGCTCTTGTCAGCTGCTTGCTTCCTCAAATCGAAAGGCATTTGAATTGAACAGAAGAGATGTTCCCAATGATCATCACTCCAATATAGTCAATGCCAGCACTGCAGACATTTTTGTGTCATTGTTCAATTTGTGCAAAGCTGCCAGTATTAGATGTTACATATTTATCAAATGTTGACAATGCACGTCTAATTTTATGCTTAACTCAATTTGCTGTCTTGGTGATGCAGTTTAACAGGAATTGTTTTCGTCTGGCGTGTCACTGCAAATTAGGAAGTAAGGAAAATAAGTTCTATCCAGATTTGGTCTCATAAATGCCCAAACTTATATATGTTGACTTGCTTACTTAGCATAGATCAGTGGTTCTCAATCCTCCCAATGTCGCGACCCCTTAATACAGTTCCTCATGTTGTGGTGACCCCAACCATAAAATTATTTTCGTTACTACTTCATAAATGTAATTTTGCTACTGTTATGAATCGTAATGTAACTATATGATATGCAGGATGTATTTTCAGTCACTGGACCAAATTTGGCACAAATACCCCATGCACCCAAATCTGAATACTTGTGGGGTTGGGAGGAGGGAGGGATTGGTTTTGTCATTTAAGAGTTGTAGTTGCTGGGATTTATAGTTCATTACAATCAAAGAGCATTCTAAACTCCACCAATGATGGAACTGAACCAATCTTGGCACACAGAACTCCCATGAACAACAGAAAACACTGGAAGGGTTTGGTGGGCATTGACCTTGAGTTTGGGAGTTGTAGTTCACCTACATCCAGAGAGCACTGTGGATTCAAACAATGATGGATCTGCACCAAACTTGGAACGGATACTCAATATGTCCAAATGTGAACACTGGCAGAGTTTGGTGTGGGATGGGGGAAAATAGACCTTAACATTTGGGAGTTGTAGTTACTGGTATTTATAGTTCACCTACAATCAAAGAGCATTCTGAACCCCACCAACAATAATAATAAATAAATAATAAACTTTATTTGTACCCCGCCACCAAGCCCAACAACACAATATAATAAATAAAACCCAAACATAAACAACCACATAATCAATTACATAAAACATAAACTATAAAAAAAACTACAACCAATATAAAATTGAAATAAAATCATTCATAACACAAAACAGTGAGCGGACTTCCTGCATAGAGTAAAATACTAAAGGTAAAAACAGGGGGTGAGATCAGGGGCGGCTCAACCCATTACGCAAAATAAGCATTTGCAGTATAGTTGATTTTGCCCAGGGGCGCTCTTGAGGCGCTCTTGGAGGAAAATAGACCTTGACATATGCGAGTTGTAGTTACTGGGATGTATAGTTCACCTACAATCAAAGAGCATTCTGAACTCCACCAATGGTGGAAATGAATCAAATGTGGCACACAGAACGCCCACGATGAACAGAAAATATATAACAGTGATGCAGTTTGACATCATTGACTGACTTTTCCACGTTGCTTACTCAATATGGATAATTATGACTGAATAAGAAGAGAGAATCTGAATAGGACCAGGCTGTAGCACAGCTGCATTAAATCACTACTGACTGAGAGGTCATGAGTTTCAAACTAGCCCGGGTCAGAGTGAGCTCCCAGCCATTAATAGTCTAGCTTGCTGTTGACCTATGCCGCTGGAAAGACAGTTGCATCTGTCAAGTAGGAAATGTAGGTACCACTTTATGTGGGGAGGCTAATTTAACTAATTTACGACAACATAAAACCTTCCAGCAGTGTGGAAAAGAATGAGGAAGTACTCCATGAAGGACTCAGTGTCACAAGTGGACAGTGAAGAGACAGTTCCCCCTGTGGCCGGAATGAAGCATACGCTCATGAAGCCAGGAAAACTGGAATGTTAAATTGCCTCTGAGTCTGTCTATATATGTTGTATGTCTAAATGGCATTCAATGTTTGCCATGTATATCTGTATTGTAATCCACCCTGAGTCCCCTGTAGGGTGAGAAGGCCGGAATATAAATACTGTAAATAAATAAATAATAAATAGATGGATCACAGATTTGGGTCTGTAACATCCGTGCAATTTTTGAACGCTACTTACACAATATGCATAGTTTCCAAATGTTGTCGCGTACATTGATGGGCCTGGGAATAAACTTCATAGATCTCGTAACTGATTGCTCCCCAGTGTACATACTTCACTATCATTCAACTTGTATCATTGCAGTAAGTGAAATCCTTTGTTTTTCTTTCACTTTTGGCAGTGAAGGGCTCCAACAAGGGCTCCAAATCGATAGATGAGTTGCAGCGTTATGTATGCAAGCAGCATGCAAATTTCAGCACTGAAAAATAGGATTATTTTAGACATTATTCATGGTTATTTTATGCATACATTTTTGTCACATGGTTTCAGACACTGAGGGATAACCCTCACGTGCAAATCACTCATTATATTTCCGATACTAAAATTAGAAACCAGAGAGGAAAAAAAAGTGATTTGTGTTTTGGAGGTCATCTTTGTTATAACAGTAAATGAACAAAACTCAAATGCGTGGGAACTCCAGAGAAGAAACAATCAGGAACACCTAATCACCTCTCAACAAAGGATTTCCCCAGGCAGTAACAAGGCACGCCCAAAAACTGTCAGGCCACCAAATGCTAATCAAGGTGGCCAATTGAAACATTCACACCTACCTGCAACGGACAAACGTTCTTTCTCCCTCCCTGGACATTTCACATATATAAAAACCCAATTTTCCTAGTTGCCAACAGACCTCACAACCTCTGAGGATGTCTGCCATAGATGCAGGTGAAATGTCAGAAGAGAATGCTTCTAGAACATGGCCATACAGCCCGAAAAACCTACAACAACCCAGTGATTCCGGCCATGAAAACCTTTGACAATATACAAAATCATATATGTATATCCACAGGGGAAAAAGATGCACATGTAACCCTTGTATATATGATGATTCACATGCAGGTGGCACTACATGACAGTTTCTACACAGAACAATTGCTTTTTTAAATTTATTTAATAAGACTTTGTCTCCAGCTGAAAATGCCTAGATGCAGAGACAGCTACTCCAAAATGACACGGACATGGATTTATGGCTGA
This sequence comes from Anolis sagrei, assembly GCF_037176765.1. NCBI lineage: Eukaryota > Metazoa > Chordata > Lepidosauria > Squamata > Anolidae > Anolis > Anolis sagrei. Next base: position 6,185,637 of record NC_090030.1, read on the forward strand.
TGTTCACATGCCTGCATGTCACTTGGAAACATATCTTTCAATATAACTTACCTCCATAACTCACAGGGTACTATCCTAGCAGCCTTTAAGCATAGGTTCAGTGCAGCTCCATTAAAAGTAACTGGAATAGGGAGGATAATCTTTAGACAGGGAAATTCCAGCACATGCGTTTCTTCCTCTGAGTGGTCATGTAGCCAACTGCATTGAATCACTACTGACCGAGACGTCATGAGTTCAAAGCCAGCCTGGGTTGGAGTGAGCTCCCGACCATTTCTAGTCTAGCTTGCTGTTGGCCTATGCCGCCCGAAAGACAGTTGCATCCCCCAAGTAGGAAATGTAGGTAGGTACCGCTTTATGCTGGGAGGCTAATTTAACTAATTTATGACACCATAAAACTTTCCAGCAGCCTACGTGAGAATGAGGAAGTACTCCATCAGGGACTCGGTGTCACAAGTGGATGGTGAAGTGGCAGCTCCTCCTGTGGCTGGAATCGAGCATATGCTCATGAAGCCGGAAAAGCTGGAACGTTAAATTGCCTCTGAGTCTGTCTATATATGTTGTATGTCTAATGGCATTGAATGTTTGCCATGTATATGTGCATTGTAATCCACCCTGGGTCCCCTGTGGGGTGAGAAGGGCAGAATATAAATACTGAAAATAAATACTGAAATACTTTCTCTCTCATACCACCCCTCGCTCCATGAATGTGGACTTCTTTCTCTGTGCTACCTCCAGTCTGTCTAGCTTTTGTATGCATATTGCAACTCATTTGAAAATGGGCCAGGTGGAAGAGTAAAAGATGCAATTTATTTATTTTATTTATTTACGGTATTTGTAGCCCGCCTTTCTCAGTCATAAGACAACTCAAGTTGGCTCACAGAACTGGCAGCAATTTGATGCCATACACTCATAAAAATACAATTAAAACATTCCACATAATATTATAAAAAACATATAAAACCATTAAAAGCATATGATCACCAGTGTCATCCTGTTAAACTCATTGTTCAGTAGCATTGTTAAGCGATTCCATGTTCATTCTTCATAGTTCATTATTATTTAGTTTCCAAAGCTGGTGTATTGGTGGATCCTCTCACTTCTGCAGGAGTCTACCGTATACCATGCAGCTGTGGACAAGTCTACATAGGGACCACCAAACGCAGCATTCTTCAAACATGAATCAAGCAACATGAAAGGCACTGCAGACTACTTCAGCCAGAGAAGTCAGCCATAGCAGAGCACCTGAGGAACCAACCTGGACACAGGATATTATTTGAGAACACAGAAATGCTGGACCACGCTCACAACCAGCATGTCAGACTACACAGAGAAGCCATTGAAATCCACAAGAAGCATGTGGACAATTTCAACAGAAAGGAGGAAACCATGAAGATGAGGCAGATGAGCTCCCTCTATCAGCTCCAGCTTCTCATGCGGGGACATGAGAGAAGCCTCCCACAAGAATGATAAAACATCAAATTCATCAGGGCGTCCCCTGGGCAACGTCCTTGCAGATGGCCAATTCTCTCACAACAGGATGCTCCTGACACGAAAAAAAATAGTATTAAAAAACTCTAAATTAAAACAGCAAAACAGAAGAGGGAAACAATCAGGGACATCTAATCACCTCTCAACAAAAGATTGCTCCAGGCACTTCCAGGCTATCAAATGCTAATCAAGGTGGTCAGTTGAAACATTCACACCTAGTTCCAGCAGACAAGAGTCCTTTGTCCCACCCTGGTCTTTCCACAGATGTATATACCCATTTTCCTAGTTACAACAGACCTCACTATCTCTGAGGATATCTGCCATAGATTGAGGTGAAATGTCAGGAGAGAATGCCTCTAGACCATGGCAATATAGCCCGAAAAAACTTACAACAACCCAGTCTAAAGCTGGTGCTTTGCTTCTAAAGTGTTGCTAAAGTTCTGGTGGTGAAAATTTCAGAACTCTAACAAAACTTTCAAAATTTCATTATTATTTTGTTATTAGTGTGATTGGGGACCAGGACCTGTTCCTTCCACCTCATGATGACAAAGTCATCATTCTTCAGATCCTCATAATCAAAGTCAGAGTTAAATGTTTTTGCGTATTGGTAAAAGGCTGGGAATTTCCCCCAATGTTTACGATCTACGTCTTCATCTGCATCCCAGAACCAATTAGGAACTGCCATTTTTCATTAAATTTTGAAAAGTTTTGTTAGAGTTCTGAATATTTTCACCATCAGAACTTTAGAAACACTTTAGAAGCAAAGCACCAACACTCTCTAGTTTTGTAAGTACTTTAGAACCATTGAGAACCATGGATTGCCCATGGATCATCTCATGATACTCTTCTCCTGCTGTGCCTGTCAAAAGATGTGGCAACTTGGCAGTCTACAGAGAAGAAAAGGTGCTGAAGAAGGAAAATTATCATTCACATTTGAAGGCAAATGAAAAGGAAAATGAAGAAGAGAGAGAGAGAGAGAGAGAGAGAGGCAGAAGGGAAGCCTGTAACCTCTTTAAGCTTCTCCCAAGCTTTGTGCTCCGTACGAGCCATAGAATTTATAAACAGATTGTTTCAAGTGAGGTATATCATTTTTATAAAAAAATATATAGAATCATATTTGCATGTTGGTATCGCAATTTCTTTTTTAAAATTGGTTGCTATAAGCACTGCATGTTTTTATGATTTAATTTTTTTTTAAAGAGGTGGGTGTCTGGCAGAAGAATAAAAACACTGGCTGCTTTTTCCAATGACCGGAATATTTCTCATTATCACAGCACTCGCTTCGATAAATGTTTGTCGTTTCATGGCCAGCTTTCCACATTCCAGGGATATGTGTATAATTACTACATCTACACTATAAAGGTGACATATTGAAACACTCAATTTTGTGTTTTTAATGCTGTTTTAATAGGGTGTGCCTCAGAATAACTTAGTAAGGATAATAACAATCCAAGGGCAGCCAGGCTGTTACATGAAGCAAAGATGTGCCGGTGGTAAAATAATTTGTGCCAAGCTATAACAATAACAATAACAACAACAGGAGAGCCATGTTTATTTAACTTATTTTAAGAATTTATATACACCTTTACTAGTCCCCTCGATGGTTTGCAAAGTGGTTGGGCTGTTCAGAAAGCTGCACATAAAGCATAATGTATATAACCTGGAGGCTGGGGATTAATCTTTGTGCATTGCATAGTAGTTATGGAGAGAGGTGTAGGAAAGTCACTTCTCACAGGGTATGAGTACCATCATATTCTTGCGGCTGTTATTGCTGTTGTTGTTCTTATTATGTCTTCCTTCTAATACAATAATAATATTAAGGGTTTCAGGGTGAACAATAACAGGTATTCCATTTCCAAATAACTGGTAGCTTTAAGAATGACAATAAGAATGGCTTTGTAATACAAGAGACAACATGGGATTTAGTAATGAAAAGCGATAAAAAAATTAATAAGGATACTATATCGGAAACTTCAGGAATGGGATACTGTAACTGTGCTGGTACGGCTGTACCAGGAGCTCCAATTTTATTTGCTTTGTATTGAGTGTTTGCTTGCAGTCCAGGCTTTCAGAGGTTCTGCAGATAGGTGGTTTCCTTTGGTTGCAGTCGTAGGGCAAGTCACCTGTCCATCATCATTACATCATCATTACATCCCCTTGCTCAGACCACCTTGGTCAGACCACATCTGGAATATTGTTTCCAATTCTGGGCACTGCAGTTGAGGAGAGATACTCACAAGTTGGAATGCGTCCAAAGGAGGGCAACTGAAATGATCAAGGGTGTGGAGAACAAGCCCTATGAGGAGTGGCTTAAAGAGCTGGGCATGTTTAGCCTTCAGAAGTGAAGGCTGAGAGGTCTGTTACGGTTTTATCACGAGCTGGGCCTGTAAAGAATTGTCTTTAAATTAGGACATGCAACTTGAGCCCAGCGGGAAGCCAGGGGGCCCTGAAGAGAAGTTCTCAGAGGTTTTCCACCACAAATGATCTTTAGATGGTTTGTGAAGTATAACGAAGTCCTTTATTAATGAACAATCAAACAGAAACTTCTCTTGTCTTCAGAAAGTTAAACAAATGATTCCAGGCTTTTATGCAACTGGTGGCTTTCTAATCTTGCACTCGAAGGACAGGCAATTGTCTTCAATAGCTAATTCTTTGCTTTAAAGGAAAATCCCCTTTTTTAACTTCTCCCAGGCTGACTGTAATCTAATTTTACTGATGTGGGCTACCGGGTTGAATTGCGTCTCGAACGCCAAGTGGACCTACCAGTAAGGCTAGTAGATTCTCCAGCTGGAGTTCTTTGGTCTTTAGGGCTGTTTTCCTGGAAATCTTTGGCGACTCTTAAGACTGTTTTCCCCCGGAAAGTCTTAAGGGTTGAAGCCTTTGTACAGGAGAAGCTTTCACACGTCCTGTACATTAGCTTTCCTTGCTGAGACTAACTAAAAATGGCTCCCTTCCCTTCCCAATTGCCCTGAGTAAGGGGCAGAACCAAAACTTAACGATGATGGACAGGTGACTAGTAGGGCTGGGCGGTTTCGTTTCGTTAATTCGTAATTCGTTAATAATTCGTTAATTTTTTCAATTACAAAACGATAACGAACCATTCTGGAGCAATTTTTTAAAAAAACGAATTTTTAAATAGTTTTGTAAATGCTTCGTATTTCGTTATTGTATTCATTTCGTTATTGTTTTGAGGTCGTTTCGTTATTATTTCCGCATGTCTGGGGCAAGTTTTATGGTTGTTTTTTTTGTTTAATTAGTGAAAAAAAATTATAATATCACACCAACAGTCAACAACAGAGGGAGAGGGAAGCTTCAGAAGTTTTTGGAGGTTTTTTAGTGTATTTCGCGGTCGCGTCCGCCATTAACGAATCGATTCGTTATTGTTTCGGAAATCGATTCGTTAATGTTTTGTAATTTTTTTCACATTTACGAAATTTTGTAAATATCGAACTTTTTAAAAGGAAAATTTTGTAATTATTTTAAATAACGAAACGCAAAAACCCCCAAAAAACGAATCGATTTTAGAAACAAATTTTTCCGTTGTTACCCAGGCCTAGTGACTAGCCCTATGACTGCAACCGAAGGAAGCCACCTATCTGTAGAGTCCCTGAAACCCAGGGCTGCAAGCAAACATATAATACAACGCAAATCAAATTGGAGCTTCTGGTACAGCTGTACCAGCACACCAAGTGTTTTCAGATAGTGAATTAGAAGGCAACTTTTCTCTTTCTTCATACCTGTATGGATTAGAAAGACAGTCTCCTTCTGTAGATATCCCAAGAGTGTCTGTAATTATACTAAGATCAGGCAAAATCTATAATGACAAGGCTGACAATGAAATCAACAAATTATTATCAGCCCTCTTGTGTTCCAGCTCCTTGAATTAACCCGATATGTACATTGCAAAGGCAACTAACCATTTGCTATGATGCACCTCCCACTGTCTGCTCCTTTCTAAAAGACTGGCCACACAATCTGAACCTTTTTAATGTCTCTCCTCTGCTACTCGGTGCTATATATTCATGACATTACCTAACCTTCCTTGAATGCACCTGTATTCCAAAGAAGGGCAGTTATTCTTCACCGGCAAGCATAATGCACATTAAATGATGCTCTGAAAAGAACTCTCGATGATAATTCAAAGCAAATGGCAATGCATAAGGCAATTACAGATACAATAATGCCACTGCAGTTCAATCCATCTCGAGGAAATCTCATACAATTGCTTGCCATTTGCTGACTGCTAAACAAAACCGTATCTACTTGCATCAACGGCACTATCAATCTTATGGCAATCAGTCCCTCCTTTGCTGTAAATCCTGTGGCAAAAAAAAAAAAAAGGCTTGCTTTTTTCCCACCATAATTGTCACTCTCTATAACGATGATGTCACCTATATGCAAATTAGACTATCTAGACATGAAACAGCATATGAGAGTTCGCACAGTGTTTTCCTTTACTTCCATTTTAATTGACTTAATTACCAGTTTAAATTTGTTCCAATTTTCCTTGAATGAATTTGAACTAACTTTCTGAAATGCAAGTATGCATCATTTAAATACTAAACAATGTTGTTCTTTACAGAGGGTTGGGAAAAGCCCTGAAACACCCTTACTTTTTTTTACTTACTTATTTAGGCGATCCCTCATTGTCTGAGTATAGTGTCCTGGCGGTGGATACGTAGGTGACTGTGGAGCCCTATTCTTGACCCGCAAGTTCTTCCACAGTGAGGACATCGGTCCCAGTCAGGATTGGCTTGATGCGGCTTCCTCTTGACACGTTTCTCCCTTTATCTCTCTCATTTAAGCCTCTGAATTCCACAGCACTGCTGGTCACAGCTGACCTCCAGCTAGAGCACTCAAGGGCCAGGGCATTTGGACAATGTGGCCAGTCCAGCGGAGTTGATGGCATAGGAGCATCGTTCAGTTTTGGTGATCTTTGCTTCTTCCAGCACACTGACATTTGTCCACCTGTTTATTTATTTATTTATTTCACACATTTCTACCCCGCCCTTCTCAACCCCCGAGGGGGGACTCAGGGCGGCTTACAAAAGGCACAATTCAATGCCAACAACAACAATAAATAAAACATGTATCAAAAGCAATTATAAAACAATTAAAACAATCAAGTTATATATCACAATCAATAAAACCAATCTAATGTTCAACGTTCGCCAGCTCAGAATCCATAAATTCATTCCACATTGTCAAATCCTATCAATTCTAGTCGTCATTGTCCTTTGTCTATCTGCCAGATTACCCAAAGGCCTGGTCCCATATCCATGTTTTTAGTTTCCTTCTGAAAGAGAGGAGGGATGTCGATGATCTGATTTCCCCGGGAAGTGAATTCCACAGGCGAGGGGCCACCACCGAGAAGGCCCTGCTCCTCGTCCCCACCAATCTCACCTGTCTTTCCAAAAGATTTGCAGGATTTTTTGGAGGCAGCACTGATGGAATCATTCCAGGAGTTGATGTCTGTAGATAGTCCACATTTCACAGATGTATAACAGGATTGGGAGGACAGTAGCCTTATAAACAGTCAAGCACCTTGGTCTCCCTACAGATGTTCCAATCCTCAAATGCTCTCTGCTTCATTTGGAAAAATGCTGCACTCACAGAGCTCAGGCAATGTTGAATTTCAATGTCAGTGCTGACTTTTGTGGAGAGGTGGCTGCCAAGGTAGCAAAAATAGTCAACATTTTCGAATGTTACACCATTAAGCTATATTGGAGAGGGATTGGCTGGTGACTACTGAAAGAGCACTTTGGTTTCCTTGAAGTTCATCTTCATTGTTATGACACTTCATCTTGTTGGTGGGAAGCTTCCCACCGGAGTGGAAAACATCTATTGGACAGATGGCAAGCTATTTAGTAGGCTGACAACCAAAACCAAGGTCACAACAACATCTGTTATAGAACTCCAATATGCCGATGATAGCGTAGTCTGTGAACATTCAGAAGAAGACCTACAAGCCACTCTAAACACCTTTGCAGAAGTATATGAGAAGCTTGACCTGTCATTGAACACTGAGAAAACCAAAGTGCCGATGATAACATAGTCTGTGCTCATTCAGAAGGAGATTTACAAGCCACTCTAAACACCTTTGCAGAAGTATATGAGAAGCTTGACCTGTCATTGAACATTGAGAAAACCAAAGTGCCGATGATAACATAGTCTGTGCTCATTCAGAAGAAGATTTATAAACCACTCTAAACACCTTTGCAGAAGTATATGAGAAGCTTGACCTGTCATTGAACATTGAGAAAACCAAAGTGCCGATGATAACATAGTCTGTGCTCATTCAGAAGAAGATTTACAAGCCACTCTAAACACCTTTGCAGAAGCATACGAGACACACCGCTAAATAGCTAGAAATCAGAAACCTTCAGATATGACTTTTCATGAGACCTGTCTCCATTAGGGCTCTCCAAACACGGAAAAAATTGTTTCTAAACTCGATTCGTTTTTAGGGGTTTTTTGCGTTTCGTTATTTAAAAGAATTCCGAAATTTTCCTTAAAAAAAGTTCGATATTTATAAAATTTTGGAAATAATAAAACAATTACGAAACAATTACGAATTGTTTTTTAGTTGCTCCTGAATGGTTCAATATCGCTTCGTTATAAAAAAAATAACAAATTTTTAACGAATTACGAAATTACGAAACAAAACCGCCCAGCCCTAGTCTCCATGTCTTTTCCCCTCTGACAAAAGAGAAGAGAACAGAATTTCATATACAATTGTTACTATATTTAATAATATTCCATAGAGTATTTTGTGTTTTTGGAGTTGTCGTAATAGAATGTGTTTTTATTAACCAATCAAATATCAATGCCCGTCTTATCAATGCCAATGTTATTTACTGCAGTCATAAAGTGAGAAACATACTACGGAAGTTAAAAGGAAACAGACAGTAAAACAGTTATTCCATATATATGAATACGTGTTTAATAAAACATTTGGAGCCTTTACTTTTCCTACTCTTAATGTGTGCTAAGATCGATCTTCCTTCCCTTCTCCCACCAAGAAACATGGTGGGAGATGAATCTCCAAGGCAAAAGAGTTCCCTGAAAAAGCTGTTACACCGAGGAGTTGATTAAACATTCTTTGAAGGAGATCTCTATGCAAAACACAACGCAAAAGAACATGCTCAACTGTTTCCACTCCTCCTGCTGCATGCAGATATTTTTGCTCTTTACCTTGGAGCCTCTTAAATCAACCTTCTAACAATGCTGATGGTAACATATTGAAGCAGTTAAAAGTAAACGTTTCTCTCTCTGTATTTAGGGATAGTTCACATATACAGATACAAAGCTGTACAAATCCCGTTGCCTGAGCTGCTACTGGTCACATCTCAAAGTTGTATTTTCTGTAGTCCATGGTTACTCAAAGCCTCAGCAACAAAACCAAAGCTGGAAATGTCACTTTGAACTGGATTATATGAGTCTACACTGCCTTTTGTCTCAGTTCAAAGCAGATATTATGCATTTTACATGGCAGCGTAGAATTTATTTAGGGTAAATCAGGGAAGTAATAACCAACTTTGGTGTCTGTGTGTGCTTGTCAGGCACTATACTTAGTATGGCTTTCAAAACACCAGGAAGGCTAAATGTGTCCAGAGGAGGGTGACTAAAATGATCAAGGGTCTGGAGAACAAGCCCTATGAGGAGCGGCTTAAGGAGCTGGGCATGTTTAGCCTGAAGAAGAGAAGGCTGAGAGGAGATATGATAGCCATGTATAAATATGTGAGAGGAAGCCACAGGGAGGAGGGAGCAAGCTTGTTTTCTGCTTCCCTGGAGACTAGGATGCAATGGAACAATGGCTTCAAACTACAAGAAAGGAGATTCCATCTGAACATGAGGAAGAACTTCCTGACTGTGAGAGCCGTTCAGCAGTGGAACTCTCTGCCCCGGAGTGTGGTGGAGGCTCCTTCTTTGGAAGCTTTTAAACAGAGGCTGAATGGCCATCTGTCAGGCGTGCTTTGAATGCAATGTTCCTTCTTCTTGGCAGGGAGTTGGACTGGATGGCCCATGAGGTCTCTTCCAACTCCATGATTCTATTATTCTATGATTCTAATGGATGTTTAAGGGAGTCAGAATATGGTACCTGACTTCATAATCACTTAGACAACACTTAGGAATCACTTAGGAATCACTTAGGCAACAAATCTTTGCCAGTTTCACGAGCTCGCCTTGTGGGCACAAGGGAGAGAGCCTTTTCCTCTGTAGCCCCCTGACTCTGGAACTCATTACCTGGAGAGATAAGGAAAGCCCCTACCCTAGAAACCTTTAAAAAGAACCTCAAAACCTGGCTTTTCCACTGAGCCTTTGGTGAGTAGAATCTCATACTATCACTCAGCCTCAACGTTTCTGTCATTAGAGTACACGTCCGCCCCCCCTTCGTGGGAAAGCTTGGTTCCAAAATCCTGTTTTTTAAATGAGCTCCCCTTGCAAATAACCTGCTCCTCCTTTTATCTCACCCGACTTTTTAATGATTTTTAATCACTTATTCTGCACGTTTTGTATTACTAATGTATTTATATGTTTTTTCTTTTATTATTATGTAATTATGGAGCCCCCGGTGGCGCAGTGGGTTAAACCCCTGTGCCGGCAGGACTGAAGACCAACAGGTCGCAGGTTCGAATCCGGGGAGAGGCGGATGAGCTCCCTCTATCAGCTCCAGCTCCTCATGCGGGGACATGAGAGAAGCCTCCCACAAGGATGATAAAAACATCAAATCATCCAGGCGTCCCCTGGGCAACATCCTTGCAGATGGCCAATTCTCTCACAACAGAAACGACTTGCAGTTTCTCAAGTCGCTCCTGACATGACAAAAAAAAAAACCCAATTATGTAATTATGATGTTGTTGCCTGTTGTTTGTGTTCTTGGTTTTACCTTGTTGTAATTTGTTGTTTGGGCTTGGCCTCATGTAAGCCGCCCCGAGTCCGCATTGGAGGAGATGGTGGCGGGGTATAAATAAAGTTTTATTGTTATTGTTATTTTTATCTGGAATTTGCACTTAGGTTGTGGATAGATCCTTGCAGATGGCATGCTCTCCCCTGAGAGCATTTTGCTGCCACATTTTGGATTTTTCACCCAGAGTGGGCATACTACCATATCTGATCAGTGACTATGTGTGGTCTCACAGTGAACACCATACCTTATAATGGAATTGATGCAGGTGAATGACAAACTTTTCCCTACTTTGCTAGCCAACAGCATCCTTTAGTCCAGTGTTTCTCAACCTTCCTAATGCCGTGACCCCTTAATACAATTCCTCAAGTCATGGTGACCCCCAACCATAATATTAATTTGTTGCTACTTAATCACTTTAATTTTGCTTCTGTTATGAATCGTAATGTAAATATCGGATATGCAGGATGTATTCTCATTCACTGGACCAAATTTGGCACAAATACCCAATATGCCCCAATTGCTGGGGATTGATTTTTTTCATTTGGGATTTATAGTTCACCTACAATCAAAGAGCATTTTGAACTCCACCAACGATGGAATTGAACCAAATTTGGCACACAGAACTCCCATGACCAACAGAAAATACTGGAAGGGTTTGGTGGGCATTGACCTTGAGTTTTGGAGTTGTAGTTCACCCACATCCAGGGAGCACTGTGAACTCAAACTAAGATGGATCTGGACCAAATTTGGCATGAATACTCAATATGTCCAGATGTGAACACTGGTGGAGCTTGGGGAAATTAAACCTTAACATTTGGGAGTTGTAGTTGCTGGGATTTATAGTTCACCTCAATCAAAGAGCTTTCTGAACCCCACCAATGACAGAATTGAGACAAACCTCCCACACAGAACCCCCATGACCAACAGAAAATACTGCATTTTCAGATGGTCATTGGTGACCTCTCCGACATCCCTTGTGACCTCCCCAGAGATCCTGACCCTCAGCTTGAAAAACTGTGCTTTAGTCAATAATCTCTTCAGATATTCTTGGCAATGCATTAATCTCCTGTGGAAGCCATATCCAGAACAATTACACAAAGGGGAAAGTTGCCAGTTCTGTGCATCAAAGACATTTTGTAGAAACTTCAGAGAACATAAGCACATGGACGACACCTATAAAGTCCTTTGTGTCCTACATGCATCAAGGAAGACCATTGGTTAGACTTGGTAAATCCTCCACAAGCTGTTTCAATGCATCCAGATTATTTGTCTCAACCAAAATGTTGCCAATGAAGATATTTTGCTTACTTATTTACTTACTTACTCTACTTCCCTCGTTGTCCGAGTAAGATTGTCCTCCAAGTTCGGTGTCCTGATGGTGGGTACGTAGGTGACAGTGGAGCCCTATTCTTGACCTACATGTTCTCCAGCAGTGAGGGCATCACTTTCCAGGTGGAAGTTGGTCCCAGTCAGGGTTGGCTTGATGTGCCTTCTTCTTGGCATGTTTCTCTCTTTCACGCTCCATTTGTGCCTCTTCAAATTCTACAGCACTGCTGGTCACAGCTGACCTCCAGCTAGAGCGCTCAAGGGCCAGGGCTTCCCAGTTCTTGGTGTCTATGCCACAGTTTTTAAGGTTGGCTTTGAACCCATCTTTAAGATATTTTTCTACACATTCGTTGTTGCTTCTACCCATCCCTTTCCTCATATTTGCTGCCTGATATTGTCTCCTCACTCTGATTAATTATAGAGGCAACTGTATAAACTTTGTAAGGGCCAGAGCTGTAAAAACAATGAATGGCCAAAAAAAAAAAAAGGAATCGAAATCCTTAAATAGTTGTTGCAACAAGTATTGCGTTTTCCTTGTTTCCTTTCTCTCTTACTTCCACACTCCCTTTTGCTAGTTATTCCTCAACAATGACGGAAATTCAAAGACAGTTATTCATGGTCAGATTTTTCAAACCAAATAAGAAAGATGTAACTTGGCATTCTTTGATCTTAAAGAAAGTGTGCAACCACAACATCTTTTTTTCCTGGACTTTTCTCCTATCTACCCCCTTAACATCACAGATCCGCTTCACATCTTTTATTCTTTTTCATACAGAAATGCCAAACAACAGGGTAAAAATAATTGATCAAATAAACACAGAGACATGTGTATATACAGCACATAAAACTTTAAGGCTCTGAATAATTTGAGAATTCTTCCAGCAACAGCAATAATTTACACTGCACAAAAAGTGATGTGGTGGGGCTTTTCTTTTTTAACGATTTCCTGATCTTCTTTCAAACCAAGAGCAATAAAAAAGCTATGTTCCAAAATAACCAAGTATTTGATTTAGTACTGATGTTACCGATATCCATATCCTCTTCTGTTTGGTTTGTGTGTTCCTTGTAAAATCAAAGAAACAGAAAAAGGGACAGCCTTCTCCAGGATATCCAAAAGCAAATCAGAAAAAGGACAAACCAGAGGCCATGAAGGAAACAATCAAAACAAAACAAAATAAAACATTGGCATAGCTGGAGTACTCTCTGCATCAAAGCGGCCCACAACCTATGACAACTTACTCCAGCTACATGTTTGGCAGGTTGATTTAATGCTTTCTTTCTCTATATAAGTCTGGAAAGACGTCTTAGGGAGACCTACAGCCAGATAGCATATACAATATGAAGACACATAAGTCTCACCTGCACCGACCAATTTTTTTGTCATGTCAGCGATGAAGGCATGATGGAAATACATAATACACACATTGGAAAATATATTGGATGTATTTATTTATTTTTATTCATTTACTTTATTTCTATACCACTTTTCTCGGCCTTCAGGCCGACTCAAAGCAGTGAACATCAGTACAAAATATCACAAAACAAGTATAGGGCAATTAAAAACAATGTATTGTCGAAGGCTTTCATGGCTGGGATCACTGGGTTGTTGTAGGTTTTTCCGGGCTATATATATGGCCATGTTCTGGAGGCAGTTTTTCTCCTGACGTTTCGCCTGCATCTATGGCAAGCATCCTCAGAGGGAGTGAGGTCTGTTGGAAGTAGGAAAAATGGGTTTATATATCTGTGGAATGACCAGGGTAATGTTCCAGCTGATCACCTTGATTTGCATTCAATGGCCTGGAAGCGCCTGGGGGGAATCTCTTGTTGAGAGTGAATTGATGTGCCTGATTGTTTACTCTCTGTTGTTTTGCTGTTGTATTTTTTGTTGTAATTAATTACAATTTTTGTTGTAATTAAAAACAATTATCACATAAATCATTAACATAAGTATAACAATCATTAGCGCCTCAACAGTAAAATCAGAATCCAGTCTCGTCATCCATTATTCCATATTCCTATGTTCAATTACACTGTTGAATCAAATGCTTGTTCGAACAGCCAAATCTTCACTTTCCTCCGAAATGCCAGCAGGGAGGGGGCCGATCTGATATCTGCAGGCAGGGCATTCCACAGCCAAGGGGCCATCACTGAGAAGACCCTGTCTCTCGTCCCCGCCAAGCACGCATGTAATGGGACCGAGAGCAGGGCCTCCCCAGATGATCTTAGTGTCCTAGTCGGTTCATAGGAGGAGATGCGTTCAGAGAGGTAAGTAGGGCCAGAACCGTTTAGGGCTTTATAGGCTAAAGCCAGCACTTTGAATTGTGCCCGGTAGCAAACTGGTAGCCAGTGGAGCTGGCGCAACAGAGGAGTCAGGCCCATAGCCAGGATTTCGTTTCGGGGGGGGGGGGGGGCTGAATTTTTTTTCAGGGAGGGTTTTTGGGGGGGGCTGAGTTTCAGGGGGGCTGAGTCTGAGTCAAAGAGGGTCTAGCCTAGCAAACCTTTTGTATCATTACCCTAATACCCCCATGCATATGGGATATATTGAGTATGGTGATCAGATCATGATATGAATAAACATAACAGTTTAAATAATGCACCAATAAGGCCTTTTCGCGAACCACCATGAAAATTTCGGGGGGGGGGGGGGCTGAAGCTACATGCCTGAGAGGAGTAGTATGTAACCATATTAGAAATAGGAATTAGAAAATATAAATGAAATCACAAAGGGATATGTATGTATGCATGAATGGATGTCAAATATGAATGGATGTCAGAAGCCTTAATTCCAGATAAGCACAATTATAGGATAATAATCCAAAATTGGGCCAAACTGCATTATATGGCAGTGGAAATTGGGTCCAATAAAATGGTGGGTGTAAAACAATTTCCCCTTCCATGGACATACTAAAAAGAGCAGGAAACCACTTGTGTATTGAGTCCAAAATTATTATTTTTATATACTACCCTCACTAAACTCAACTAAAGAAGAGTATGAGAACGTGGAAGTGAACTTCCAGGCCAAAGAAGGAGCAGAAATCATTCTATATGATATTTTATATATAATCTATAATCCCAGATGAGTAGCATGTGCTGCCTCTCCTTGCATTCAATCAATGCCCTCAACAATAATAGGTTAGGACTGGTAGGAAGTTCCAGTTTCCCAGCAGCTGCTCTCCATTTTTCCACAACATGGTTGGCAATAGGAAAATGAGCTATATTTACCCCATCATTTCAGTCTGGCAGTGCAGCATTTCAGTATGATTTTTGAAGCATACTACAATAGGCGGGGAGGGAAAAAAAGAATTTTCTTTACTGATTCCTCATGGGGAAAGTTTCTAAAGAAATGTCACTCAAAGTGATTTAGCAGAAATATCTGGGCTGCGGTAGAAAAAAGAAGAAGAAGACGACCTTTGCAGACTACTTTTATACAGGCTTCGTTTTCAAACACATACCCTGGAGTTAAAATGCTACATCTCTCTGCAACATTGGAGACCGACAACACAGTTTTAGGTACAGTGTGTTATCATAATGTGACACTGATATTATATCTATCTATTTATCTATCTATCTATCTATCTATCTATCTATCTATCTCTGAATTGATTTTACATGGGTAATAATATTCATTGTGAAATATATATATAAAGATCATAAAAAACGTTCCCCAACAACATTCCCTATATGTTCCAAGTTGTTCTCCTCTCCCTCTCTTTATTTATATATATACATACAGTAGTTTGAGTACCCAGCGGTGCCCGGGTTATTTGAGAAAGGCATTGATTGTCTGTGTTCCAAGTTTAGTCTAGATCCAGTGTCAACTCGGTTCAGTAGGTGTGGTTGAACTGCAGCTCCCATATGCAAGTCCCATCATCTATGGCCCATCCTCCCCCAAACACACCAGAAAATAAAGTGGGTCATGAGGGGGGTCTGTGTGGCAAGTTTGGTCCAGGTCTGTGATTTGTGAGGGATGAAGTGTTCTGTGGGAAGCAAATCAGATGAAGGTACTGCAAATCTCATCGTCCGTGGTCCATCCTCCTCCAAACTTCACTAGGGCATGAGGTGGGTCATGGTGGTTATGTGTGTCAAGTTTTGTCTTATGTCTGTTATAACAGGCTGTGCTTTTTATTTAATTGAATGCAATATCCCTGCTTCTTGGCAGAATGGGGTTGGACTGGATGGCCCATGAGGTCTCTTCCAACTCTTTGATTCTATGATTCTATGATTCTAATTTTAGTTTGTTAAGTTATAATTTGTGTTTATATGTTGCGTTGTATAAATTTTGTTAGTATGGATGTATTGTTTTTGTATTCAGGCTTTCAATGTTTGCCTTTTATGTTTGGAATCTGCTCTGAGTCACTTTGGGGAGATAGAGTGAAATATAAATAAAGTTATCATCATCATCATCATCATCATCATCATCATCAAGTTTGGTCCAGGTCCATCATTCATGGTGGTCCCAGTGGTCTCAGGAAATGAGTGAAGGTACTGAAAATCCCATCATCCATGGTCCATCCTCCTCCAAACTGGGCCAGGATGTAAAGTGGGTCATGGGGGCTCTGTGTGCCAAGTTTGGTCCTGGCCCAACATTGCTGGGGGTCATAGTGGTCTGTGGGAGCCGAAGCGATGGAAAGTGCAAACCCCATCATCCGTGATCCTTCCTCCCCCAAACCACACCACAATGTATAGTGGATCATGGGGGTTATGTGTGGCAAGTTTGGTCCAGATCCATCATTCCTGGAGGTCACAGTTGCCTGTGAAAGTGACAACGAATCAGAAAGCTGCCACGTGCATACAGTGCTGCAAACATGCAAACACTGACTATTAGGCCTGGGTAACAACGGAAAAATTTGTTTCTAAAATCGATTTGTATTTGGGGGGTTTTTTGTTTCAATATTTAAAATAATTACAAAATTTTCCTTTTAAAAAGTTCGATATTTACAAAATTTCGTAAATGGTAAAAATTAACGAATCGATTTCCGAAACAATAACGAATCAATTCGTTAATGGCGGATGCGACCGCGAAATACGCTAAAAAACCTTCTGAAGCTTCCCTCTCCCTCTGTTGTTGACTGTTGGTGTGATATTATAATTTGTTTTCACTAATTAAACCATAAAACTGGCCCAGACATGCGGAAACAATAACGAAACGAATACAATATCGAAATACGAAGCATTTACAAAACGTTTTTGAAAATTCGTTTTTTTAAATAATTGCTCCAGAATGGTTCGTTATCGTTTTGTAATTGAAAAAATTAACGAATTATTAACGAATTACGAATTAACGAAACAAAACCGCCCAGCCCTACTGACTATATATATATATATATATATAGAGAGAGAGAGAGAGAGAGAGAGAGAGAGAGCTGCACTAGCATTTTGTTTATATGAGCCAGAATATCATATCATGCAGCCACTGTGAAGTAAATAGAAACATGGCTAATACATTCAGCTCAACAATTGGATTGCATGGGATTATGTGAAGAATAAAGTCAGTCTGAACATTTGCATTTAAGTTTGGCTTTGATATTTGTGAACTTGTTTGCATTTCTTGATTTGTATCTTCTGCATCTGTTGTTGTCTAAGGGAGTTGGGCTTCTGCTAGGAGGAATCACATCCCTGTGGAGCTGAAAGAGGCCATCAGGTCCAACTACCTGCTCAGAACAGGATCTCCAACTAGAGCATCCCCAGCAGGTAGCAGTCCAGCTGAAGATGTCCAAAGAACGAGAACTCACCACCTCTCTAGGCAATTGAGTCCATTGATGTGACATACATACTGCCAAGAAGTTCCTTCTGATGTTCAACCCTTCTGTAACTTCAAAGAGTTAGAGCTACTTCTACCTTCTCATGTAGCGGAGACAAAGCCTACACTCTTGTCTTTGTGACAGCACTTAAAGTAGATCTTTCAGGAGAGTGAAAACATCACCTCTCAGTCTGCTCTTCACCAACCTGAATATGTCCAGCTCCTTCAATCTCGCCTCATAGGGTCTATTCTTCATTTCTCCTTTAGCACCCTTCTCTGAAGTTGTTCTTACTTCTTAAAACAAGGTGCCCACAACTGAGCATGGTACTACAGATGAGGACTGACCTGTGCAGAATATAGTAGGATGATGACTTGGAAACACCTTGGAACCTAAGCTTTTTTATGAAAACAGACTAAGGTCCCTCTGACACTAGTCCTATATTCCAGGATCTGATCCCAGATTATCTGCTTATTCCAGATTACCTGACAGTATAGACTCATATAGGACCTCTTCACACACACTGCCAGAATTGCAGAGTTTGAGGATGGATAGCAGCGATTTTGGTGGCACACACCAAGGCTTTTCCAGTGGTTTCTCTTCAATCTTGCTGTCACCTGGGATTGCGACATCGACGATCCATACTTTGTTTTTTAACACGATTGTGAGGTCAGGATTATTATGCTCCAAAACTCTGTCAGACTGGATCCGGAAGTCCCAGAGTATCTTGATGTGTTCATTCTCTGTAACTTTTTCCTGCTTGTGATCCCACCAGTTCTTTGTCACAGGCAGATGGTATTTGTGGCACAAGTTCCAATGAATCATCTGAGCAATTATGTTATGCCTCTGCTTGTAGTCTGTCTGTGCAATCTTCTTGCAGCAGCTGAGGATGGGATCTATTTATTATTATTATTATTATTATTATTATTATTATTATTATTTGAAACACAACAAGATGAGTCCACAGCAGACACTCTGCTGGCTGTTGAATTAGATCACACGTTGGACACTTCCCAATTGTCTAGGACTGTGTGGTGTATCGGCGAATAATACATGCAGATCCCAGTAAGGTGGCCTTCTGCAGCTGGCAGATGGTAATTTTGTCAGCGCTGATTGTGTTTAAGTGCAGGCCAAGGTCATTATTATTATTATTATTATTATTATTATTATTATTATTAGAAACACAAGATGAGTCCACAGCAGACACTCTGCTGCCTGTTGTATTGGATCCATATTTTGTTTTTTAACACGATTGTGAGGTGAGGAGTATTATGCTCCAAAACTCTGTCAGTCTGGATCTGGAAGTCCCAGAGTATCTTGATGTGTTCATTCTCTGTAACTTTTTCGGGCTTGTGATCCCACCAGTTCTTTGTCACAGGCAGATGGTATTTGTGGCACAAATTCCTATGAATCATCTGAGCAACAGTGTTATGCCTCTGCTTGCAGTCTATCTGTGCAATCTTCTTGCAGCAGCTGAGGATGTGATCTATTTATTATTATTATTATTATTATTATTATTATTATTTGAAACACAACAAGATGAGTCCACAGCAGACACTCTGCTGGCTGTTGAATTGGATCACACGTTGGACACTTCCCAAGTGTCTAGGAGTGTGTGATGTATCGGCGAATAATAGGTGCAGATCCCAGTAAGGTGGCCTTCTGCAGCTGGCATATGGTAATTTTGTCAGTGCCAATTGTGTTTAAGTGCAGGCCAAGGTCTTTAGGCACTGCACCCAGTGTGCCGATCACCACTGGGACCACCTTGACTGGCTTGTGCCAGAGTCTTTGCAGTTCAATTTTTAAATCCTCACATCGTGACAGCTTTTCCAGTTGTTTTTCTGCAATCTTGCTGTCACCTGGGATTGTGACATCAACAATCCATACTTTGTTTTTTTAACATGATTGTGAGATCAGGAGTATTATGCTCCAAAACTCTGTCTGTCTGAATCCGGAAGTCACAGAGGAGTTTGGCATGTCCATTCTCTGTAACTTTTTCCAGCTTGTGATCCCACGAGTTCTTTGTTGCAGGCAGATGGTGTTTGTGGCACAAGTTCCAATGAATCATTTGAGCAATGGTGTTGTGCCTCTGCTTGTAGTCTGTCTGTGTGATCTTCTTGCAGCAGCTGAGGATGCTTCCTTGCAGAGTCTACACTTGGGATCTGTTGTCGACTTTTCAATTCTGGCTTGGATGGCATTGGTTCGAATGGCTTGTTCTTGGGCTGCCAGAATCAGGCCCTCCTTTGTCTCCTTTTTCAAAGTTCCATTTGTGAGCCACAGCCATGTTTTTTCTTTGTCAATTTGGTTCTCAGTTTTTCCCAGGAACTGTCCATGGAGAGACTTTTACCAGTTTTCTCTTCTGCTCTGGATTGTGTTTTTACGGTATTCCCTCTTTGTCTTTTCATTTTTCCTCATTATTATTATTATTATTATTACATTTATTATTACATTTATTATTTTACTTTATTATTGTTATTATTACATTTCCATTATTTTACTCTATTATTATTAATATTTTTATTACATTTATTATTTTACTCTCTTCATTATTATTGGAAGGATACGTAAGCACTAGGGCTGGGCAACCACAGAAAAAATTGTTTCTAAACTTGATTTGTTTTTAGGGGGTTTTTGCGTTTCGATTTTTAAAAGAATTCCGAATTTTTTCTTTTAAAAAGTTCGATATTTACGAAATTTCGTAAATGTTAAAAAAATTACGAAACAATAATGAATCAATTTCGAAACAATAACGAATCGATTCGTTAATGGCGGATGCGAACGCGCAATACGCTG
Organism: Anolis sagrei; assembly: GCF_037176765.1. NCBI lineage: Eukaryota > Metazoa > Chordata > Lepidosauria > Squamata > Anolidae > Anolis > Anolis sagrei. Next base: position 6,205,893 of record NC_090030.1, read on the forward strand.
AAAAAACCTCCAAATGGGACAGGGGGAACTTCTGAAGCTTCCCTCTCCCTCTGTTGTTGACTGTTGGTGTGATAATTATATATTTTTTCACTGATAAAACAAACAACAACTATAAAACTTGCACCAGACATGCGGAAATTATAACGAAACGATTTCGAAACGATTTCGAAACAATTACGAAACAATTACGAAACAATCAATTTTTAGTTGCTCCTGAATGGTTCAATATTGCTTCGTTATAAAAAAAAATAACGAATTAATAACGAATTACAAAATTAACGAACGAAACCGCCCAGCCCTAGTAAGCACCCTTACATTGAAGAACATTAGAATAATGGTTCAATCAGAGTTGGACAGTCTTATCTTAAATTACAGTTTTATGTAAATATTCAAAACCATTTAACCTACTGAGGCCTCAATTAATGTAATTTTCTTTGTATCTATTATTATTTTGAAATTTACCAGTAGATGCTATTTTCCCAGGTTTTTGTGGTAAAATTAGGTGTCTCAGCTTATATTTGGGTCGGCTTATACTTGAGTATATATGGTACGTTGCAGTGTTTTCTTCTTGGCACATACATCTGAACAAAATCACCTGCCATTTCCCCCTAAGTTATGAATCCTCCATTAGGGTCCCCATTAGAGGAAAGAGGAAAATGCAAAACACAGAAAAATGAAAATTTCCTTGTTTTCATTATCATATTTTCATCCTCCAGCATATCATTAAGTATTGCAGTAACTATGTATTTAATATATTCAATTATAGGTTATATTATAGACTCGGCAGCAGTGTGTTGTCTTAAAATACTTTGGGATCAACCTCTTTCACAGCCGGCTCGTCTTCTGGCTGTTGTTATCATTCTTACTGCTGATATTTCCATTTGACATTGTTAAGGTCGTGATTTCCAGACCAGTTCTTATTTGTGATAGGGACACTTACTGGCCCATTTGGGACATTAATAATCTTGATGTACCCATTTTGTTTGGGGAGGAAGATAAGCAAAAGCCAGCAAAGTCATAAATTACTTTGTGGTATAATCTTTAAACTGTGAACAGCAATAACTTAAGGCCTACACGTATTATAATTCATTCTGTGCAACCTGGATGAAATGATCGTGATGGAAAGGCATCATTAACTTCTGTTGACCAAAAATGAAATAATAAATTGTTGCAGCAAGTAGTCTAGAACCAAGCTTTGATCTCTTCACATGGCTGAAAACATCCATTTAAGAGAAGACATCAGACAGGAAGGAAAATGAATGGCTGCTATGAAACTTCAGCCTCTCTCAAGTTATTCAAGATGTCCAATGGTATGTCTTAATTATGAATTCTCTTTCCAACGTTATTTTTAAAAACTTACGCACATGGTTTAGAATTCTTTTTATGTCTCTAGGGCAAGCCAAATTCTGATATGTAAATGTTATGGAGTGGCATAAAATTTGGGGGGAAAACCAATCCATCCAACCAATCAGAAAACTTTCTAGGACAACAACAACAACAACAAAAACAACAACGACAATGCTTTATTTATATTCCGCCCTTCTCACCAAGGGGACTGAGAGTGGATTACAGAATATAAACAGACACGGGCAAACATTCAGTGCCTTGTTACAATGAAACACAATGAGACACAAATGCACAGACAAAGGCAAAGGCTTCTCCTTTCATTTCCGGCTCTGGAGGTGATTCTCATCTCTGCCTCTTGGGAAGGTCCTCATCTCCATTTCCAAGCTGAGAAGTCTGCCATGTCCATAGACGCCTCCTGGTTGTGTGGCCAGCACGACTGCATGGAGTGTTTTTATACCTTTTCCTGCTGAAGCGGTACCTATTGATCTACTCACATTTGCATGTTTTTGAACGACTAGGTTGGCAGCCCGACTGCTCACTGGAGGGAAGGATACTAGAGACAAAGTTGAAGTACTTTGGCCACATCATGAAGAGACAGCAAAGCCTAGAGAAGACAATGATGCTGGGGAAAGTGGAAGGTAAAAGGAAGAGGGGCCGACCAAGGGCAAGATGGATGGATGGCATCCTTGAAGTGACTGGACTGACCTTGAAGGAGCTGGGGGTGGTGACGGCCGACAGGGAGCTCTGGCGTGGGCTGGTCCATGAGGTCACGAAGAGTCGGAGACGACTGAACGAATGAACAACAACAAGGTTGGCAGGAGTTAGGTCAAACAGTGGGAGCTCACCCTGTCCTGTGGATTCAAGCTGCCAATCCTCAGGTCAGCAGTTCAGCAGCACAAGGGTTTTATCGATTGTGCCACCCTCAGCGCTTATAACACTTTATTTGTACCCCACTACCATCTCCCCAAGGGACTTGGTGCAGTTTACATGAGGCCAAGCCTGCAATACATCAATAAACAGAACATCAATAAAACAAAACATCAATAAACAATCAATACATTATAAATGATAATCACATAAACAAAATAGACAATAAGCAATCAACAGTAACATAAACATTTAAAACCAAAGGCCGGGCCAAATGTGATAGATTAAAATTAAAAAAAATAGTGCTGATGTGAACCAGGTAGGATATAATTGGGATTTTTAGAGAGAATGAGGGAATGCAGTCAATCCTAAAGCAGTAGTAAAGTGCATTATGAGGACATAATGCTGAGAGTTTTCCTTATTCTGTGAAGGCACACTGGAACAACCACGTTTTCAAGCTCCTCCTAAAGACTGCCAGAGTTGAGGTATGTCTGATGTCTCTGGGAAGTGAGTTCCAGAGCCGGGGGGCCACCACCGAGAAGGCCCTCTCCCTCATCCCCACCAATCACGCCTGCGAAAGAGGCAGGAGCATGAGCAGGGTTGGGTTGCTATCAATATCTCTTCTATGTTAATGTTCATTTTATATACTCTTAGCTGCCACAAGTCATAATTTTGAGAGAAAAGTAGGATATATTGAATAAAACAATACTACAAATGTAACAACAACAGCATCCAACTATGTGTCTCCAAGAGATGTTTGCATTCATATCTAACAGTAGGATGCCAGAAGGCTGGTCGCTATTTTGAGAACAGAGCTGAAAGGAAACCGGAATGAAACTGTCAAGAGTCTACATTGTGCATCTGCAGTATAAATCTCATAATAGTTGAATGATACCATCCTTTAGCTGAATATAAGCCCTGTACATTTGGTTGTTTATCTGACAATGAGATTCCACCGTGTCCCATTGTACAACTAGAATACTCAGTGGCTACTTCGGTCATTTCAGTGAACATAGCAATACCAGTTGAATCTCCTTTATGCAGAAATCCAAAGACCTCCAACACTGAAACTTTTTGAGGCAAGCGGCCTGCTTCTTCTTCCGAAGTGGTAGCGATGGCGCTCCTCGTCATTCATTTTGCAGACAAGCATTCACCTCCACTTTCGAGGCAGCCGCTAAAGCACTCCTTCTGGTTCATCCCCTTTTGGGTTTTCCACCGCGTGATATCACATTCCAAACAATTAATCTCATTTACCAAGTCCCTTGCCAATTCTATCTTGCTCTTGTTCAAACTGTCTAAAGTACAACAACGTTTAGGCTGCATTGTTCCAGGTTAGGACCTTCAGAGGGAGGCTAAACACCAAAGTGCTCTCTGGATTGTACCTTTCTTTGAAGAGAAGTTCATTTTGATTTCGACGTGTATGCTTTTCATGTAAAGAACTGAAAAAAAAAAGTCCATTGTTGTGGCTTTTTCAAAGTTTCCTTTGCAGCCAGCTCCCACGGCTGAAGACTAAGCAGGAAACTACAGTACATCATTCATCAAACAATGTGGAACAAATTACACATGCCCTCATTAGCAATTACCTGAGAAACCTTCCTTCAGCCTACCTTACAGAGTAATGACAGTTAATAATGGGTTCCATGACATGGCCGACCTATGAATGGCTTCTCGCAGAGCTGTTCAGTAACCTTTAAAAAACATAATTATGCCTACTTTTGCATCGAACACTATTATTTTAGAGAATGTGAAGTACATAGAGATCATTTCGGGTATGCCATCCCAAGCTATGGTGGTCTATAGTGGTCTCTTGATTGCCAAGAGATCCATGGTTGCTCATAGATGAATCTCAAATAGCAGGAAGTAGTTCAGAAGAAGGACCTGGCAAAACCACCTATAGGTATTAGGCTTGGGTAACCACGGAAAAATTTGGTTCTAAACTTGTTTCGTTTTTAGGGGGGCCCTTGCGTTTCGTTTTTTTAAAGAATTCCGAAATTTTCCTTTAAAAAAGTTTGAAATATACGAAATTGCGTAAAATTACGAATTGATTCATTAATGGCGGACGCGATTGTGCAATATGCTAAAAAAAAAACCCTCCAAATGAGACAGGGGGAACTTCTGAAGCTTTCCTCTCCCTCTGTTGTTGACTGTTGGTGTGATAATTTATTTTTTATCACTGATAAAACAAACAACAACTATAAAACTTGCACCAGACATACGGAAATAATTACGAAACAATTACGAAACAATTTCGAAACAATTTTGAACCAATTACGAAACAATTACGAAACAATACGAAATGAATTGGAAAAATTGTTTCGATTTTTAATTCCTCCTCACAGTAGTCCTGCATGGCTCAATATTGGATCGTAAGCTAATTTAAATACGAATTAATAACGAATTACGAAAGTAACGAACGAAACCGCCCAAGCCTAATAGGTATTCCTTGCATAAGAAAACACTATGAAATTATTGCGGTCAGCACAAGTCAGCTAGCGATCTGAAGGTTCATAGGTACACACAGACGTATTTCACACTTTCTAAACTTTCTCCTCAACCTGAATACAATAATATATGGTTTTTGTGATCATGTCAACAACCAAGCCAAATCTCTGATTAAAGAGCAAATAACTAAAATTAAATGCCAATCGGACTTAGCCAGCACCCTATCCTTTATTATTGGTGGAGTCACTAGATTTTGTACCTCCCCTATTAAATATCTAACCATGCTAGAGCTTCCCAGACATCAGAGGGCCTTCACTCTGGCACGTTGCCATGCCCTACCATCTGCCATATTGGAAGGCCAAGACCAGAACACCCCATGCTCCAAGAGACTCTGCCCTTGTGACTCAGGATGCATAGAGACAATGGAACATGTGCTTCTTCGGTGCCTGATTCTCTTTCTAGTCTACCTTTGCAAATTCCTTGTTCAGGGACTGCAACCTTTCAGTCCCTTATTGCTTGTCCAAGAAGGCTGAAATGTTCTCCAACTGGCTACTGCCATTCCTACTGTCTGGTTTGTGTCAATTTCTCCTCTTGCAGAGGGACTGCCCTGTTTTTTTTTTTGGTTTTTTTTCCAGTGCAGAGTGGGTATTGCTGGCATAGCATGGCATGCATCAGATTGGAGGTCCCGGTAATATTAGCATCACAGCAGATATGGGGACAAAGTTGGCATCTGGATATATTACCAGCCATGTTAGGTACAATATTTCACCAAGTAATAGTCACACTTTTATCCCTTTTGTCAGGAGCAACTTGTAGTTTCTCAAGTTGCTTCTGACACAAAAAAAGTGCACCGGGATTATGGCGCAGCTGGCTGAGTGTCAGCTGCATTAAGATCACTCTGACCAAAAGGTCATGAGTTCAAAGCAAGCCTGGGTTGGAGTGGGTTTCCAACCAATTGTGTAGCCTGTTGTCGACCTTTCCAACTCAAAAGACAGTTGCATCTGTCAAGTAGGAAAATAAGGTACCACCTTAAAGTGTGGGGAGGCTAAATTAACTGATTTAAGAGGCCCTAAAGAAGACTCCAGCAAAGCATTCCAGCGGGGAAGCATGCGGGGAATGCGGAAGTGCTTCATCAGCGTCACAGATGGACGATGAAAGCAACAGCTCCCCTGGACGCCAGAAAAAGTTAAATAGCCTCTGTGTATGTCTGTATATGTTTGTATGTCAAAAAAATGGCATTGAATATTTGCCATACATGTGTACACTGTAATCCGCCCTGAGTCCCCTGCTGGGTGAGAAGGGCGGAATATAAAAGCTGTAAACAAACAAACAAACAAACAAACAAATAAATAAATAAAAGTTTTATAGAGATATCCGAACTGTCTCATTACACCAGTGGTTCTCAACCCTTTTTTGACGAAGGACCACTTGACCAGGGACCACTCTCCAACATTACGAATAAGATTTTGGTCAATAATAATATTATAACTTTATTTGTACCCTGCCACCATCTCCAAGAAGAGAGGTAATTTTCAATGGTAAGCAAACCGTATTTTGTTGCCCCCCCTCCCCCAACCAATCACTGATATATATTTTCTGTTCGTCGTGGGAGTTCTGTGTGCCATATTTGGTTCAATTCCATCATTGGTGGAGTTCAGAATGCTCTTTGATTGTAGGTGAACTATACATCCCAGTAACTACAACTCGCATATGTCAAGGTCTATTTTCCCCCAAGAGCACCTCAAGAGCGCCCCTGAGCAAAATCAACTATACTGCGAATGCTTACTTTGCGTAATGGGTTGAGCCGCCCCTGAGGACTGCTAACATGGGGCCAACTTTAGATTTGGTCTGGTTATTTGGGTTGCTCATTCAGAAAATTGAATTGGACAAACCACATCGGCTCTAGTTTCTGATACAGAACGTATGCCATCCAGCAGTTGCCATCAGCTCATCCACAGAAAACCATATTTAATAATCGAGAGCTGATGTGTTAGTAATTATCTTTCATGGGTAGTCAGCCTCTCCTTTCCCAACATCCCTTTTGCCTTAGCACTATAAGAGGGTTTCACAAGACCAGTTGCTCTTGTTGATGCGGGATTTCGAGGCAACAGCGTATTAATGGTGAGGCCGCATACCATATTTTCACTCATGCGGACCACTGGTGAGAAGAACCACTGCATTATGCTATGGCTATACAAGTACCCACAACGCTCTGGACAATTTTACACCCCCCTTCTGCTTTCAGACACTTGTTGTTGTTCATTCGTTCAGTCGTCTCTGACTCTTCGTGACCTCATGGACCAGCCCACGCCAGAGCTCCCTGTTGGCCGTCACCACCACCAGCTCCTTCACGGTCAGTCCAGTCACTTCAAGGATGCCATCCATCCATCTTGCCCTTGGTCGGCCCCTCTTCCTTTTGCCTTCCACTTTCCCCTGCGTAACTGTCTTCTCTAGGCTTTGCTGTCTCCTCATGATGTGGCCAAAGGACTTCAGCTTTGTCTCTAGTCTCCTTGCCTCCAATGAGCAGTTGGTCTTTATTTGCTGGAGGATGGACTGGTTGGATCTTCTCGCAGTCCTAGGCACTCTCAGCACTTTCCTCCAACACCACAGCTCAAAAGCATCTCTCTTCCTTCGCTCAGCCTTCCCTAAGGTCCAGTTCTCACATCCATAGGTTACTACAGGGAATTTCAGACACTAACTCGACTATAACTTATAATGCCTCCAAGTTCTGCACAGCAGCGATTAAAATCCAGCAGTCGATGACTGAAAGCACAAGCTAGTACAAGCCAGGACGTCATACTAACAGAAATTTGGGATTACGGTCTTTTAATTATAGTATGGATATTGCTCCCTTCTCTGTTTAGCTGGACTAAAGAGGAAATGGGGAAGGGGCAAGAAAAAAAAGAATCCAAAAAAGCCCACAATGCAAAAACCACAGAATAGGGAAATCAAACACACGAAAGAAAACATCAATATTTTAAATTCTCTTTGCCGGTCCTGGAACACATGATACCACACACATATCAGATTTGATCACAGAGTACAAGTAATATGATGAGGCTCTTGAACAACTTCAAAGCATGTAATCTGAACATGTTGTGATGCAGTATCAAAAGATGGTGGGCTGTGGGTGCCTCCCCTCCTCCTCCATTTAACACCAAACTCCATCTCCGTTCTAGTCACTCAGCCTGACACGTCTTCTGCTCAACTCAGATGTGGGAGCACATGTCCTGATCTCCCCCTGTCTCCCCCACCTTCCCCAAATATTTTAACAAGGTTTACGTTTAAATATTCTCTTTCTGGAGCTGGTAAGAGTCTTCAAAGCAGATTAGTGTGGAAAAGGTGGCAGGAATGCAACGTGAAACACACAGAGACACACTCGCATACATATAGGAACGTGTCATCGGCATCTTTGTCATGACAAATCTCTTTTTTTGTGGTCCATTCTTCCTTAATTGTTGTGATCTTGAAATCCACTTACCACAAAAGACCTCACATCCAGACTATTGTGCTTCCTCTTATTACCTTTTTCTTCACATATGTATAATATAACAATACAGTGTTTCCTCACTTATCGCGGGTGTTACGTTCCAGGACCACCCACAATAAGTGAATATCTGCAAAGAAGGGACGCTATATTTATATTAATATTATTTTAATATTTATACATTATTTTAGTAGCTATACACTTTTTAAAGTCTTTATGAGCTTAAAATAAACCCTGTTTCTGATTTACCGAGTACTCCTGAACCGTGAAGTGGTGAGGGAGCACTGTAGAGCAGTGTTTCTCAACCTGGGGGTCGAGACCCCTGGGGGGGTCATGAAGGGGTGTCAAAGGGGTCACCAAAGACCATCAGAAAACACAGTATTTTCTTTTCGTCATGGGAGTTCTGTGTGCCAAGTTTGGTTCAATTCTATCATTGGTGGGGTTCAGAACACTCCTTGTTTGTAGATGAACTACAAATCCCAGCAAGTACAACTCCAAAATATCAAGGTCTATTTTCCCCAAACTCCCCCAGTGTTCATATTTGGGCATATTGCATATCCATGCCAAGTTTGGTCCAGATCCATCATTGTTTGAGTCCACATTTCTCTCTGGGTATAGGTGAACTATAACTCCCAAACTCAAGGGCAATGCCCACCAAACCCTTCCAGTATTTTCCGTTGGTCATGGGAGTTCTATGTGCCACATTTGGTTCAATTCCATCATTGGTGGAGCTCAGAATGCTCTTTGATTGTAGGTGAACTATAAATCCCAGCAGCTACAACCCCCAAATGACAAAATCAACCCCCCACCCCAACTCCACCAGTATTCAAATTTGGGCATATGGGGTATGTGTGCTAAATTTGGTCCAGTGAATGAAAATATATCCTGCAGATCATTATTTACATGGCAATTCATAATGTTAGGGTTATGTTTGGGGGTCACCACAACATGAGGAACTGTATTAAGGGGTCGCGGCATTAGGAAGGTTGAGAATGACTGCTGTAGAGTCTGAATGCTTATCTTACTTATTGTTGGAGTTCAGCCTGTGATTGTGTTTCAAGATCAAGGTGCTTTGGATGTGGGGAATGATGGCAGTGAGGTTCAAGATGGCATTGGTTTGGTCAATGATATTGATGCATGGAATGACATAGACACACCTGTTCAAAGTGTAGTTTCCCATGAGAATGTTCCTAGGGATGATGCCTTACTCCCTGAATTGCTCCCAGAGAATTCCCAGGATTTGGGGCTTGAAAACAACTTGGCACCTGCATGAACTAATGAGCATATAGATAGGCGGGTGGAAGTTAGCCAAAACAGACAGCTTGACCAAGGTGTTCAGCGTTCTGCCAGGCTTCAACAGATAAGGATGAGAGGCATTCAGGGAAAACAAAACCAATTTCTGAGTGCTTGGAATGGCTTAATATAAAGTTCCAAGCCTGGGAAATATAGTCAGATGAAGCATCATTTCAGAATCCGGCTAAGTTCTTGCTCATGGAAGCCTTGCTTGGAAGATTCATGTTTAAGGATTTCTTGTTTATGGTTTGACTCTTTGTCTCTTGTGATTACATACTTGCCTTGAAGCAAAGTTTCCCTGTTTCTTTGGATTGTTTTTGAACTTTGCTGAACCATACCTTGGACTAATTCGTTCCTGCTTATCTTCTTACCTAATTCGATTTACCTATTCCCTTAAAGTGCTTTTTCTACTTTGCTGCTTTTACTTATCTTCAATAAAAATGGATTGTTTTCCTACTCAACGTGTGTTGTTTTGAAGTCAGAGGGTTATTCCTGTTCTGGAGAGCAACACTTATTTACTTAGGTGATCCCTCGTAGCTCAAGGATGATGGGCTTCCAAGTTCGGTGTCTTTGCAGTGGCTGTGGAGCCCTATTCTTGATTTGCATGTTCTCTTACAGTAAGGACATCAGTTTCCAGGTGGAAGGCGGTCCCAGTCAGGGTTGGCCTTACACACCTTCCTCTTGGCACGTTTCTCCTTTCTCCATTCGTGCCTCTTTTTGCAGCACTGCTGGTCACAACTGACCTCCAGTTAGAGCACTCAACCGCCAGGGCTTCCCAGTTCACAGTGTCTATGCCACAGTTTTTAAGGTTGGCATTAAGCCCATCTTTAAATCGCTTTTCCCTTCCACCAACATTACATTTCCCGTTCTTGAGTTGGGAGTATAGTAACTGCTTTGGGAGACAGTGATCAGGCATTTGGACAATGAGGAGTTGATGGCATAGGAGCATTGCTTCATTGCTAATGGTCTTTGCTTCTGAATGCACCCCAAGGGGTATCTAGTCCAACCCCATGCCAAGGGAAAGCATCCTGAGAGATTAAAGGAAGGAAACAAAGGTATTTATGGGCAGAAACTATTTTCTTCACACCAGTGATAACCGCTTGACACACGCCAGGTGTTTTATTGAAACACATTTTCACATTTCCCAGACTTTGTGTATATACAAATATATATATTTACACAGAATCATTCATCTCCCTCGAAGCAGTGTCTGTGCTTTCAGTAAAAACAATATTTAGCGTAATCTTGTTGCTGTTATTGTCGCTGTCATTCTTTTTTTCTGGGCGAGCCCCCGTGTCTTGCAGCAATTTAAGAAAACGCTTGAACAAAAAAACTTGATGGAAAAAGGATCATGTTTGGCCGGAACAGCCTCAAAGTAGGAAAAAGGAAGAAGAAAAAAAGATGAAGCAAACTTTGGTCAGCAATTATCTCCTACATATAGAATCAAAGAGTTGGAAGAGACCAGAGGGGGCATCTAGTTGAACCCTCTGCCATGCAGGAAAAGCACAATCAAAGCACCTCCAACAACAGGTGGTCATCCAGCTTCTGTTTAAAAGCCTCAAAGGAAGGAGCTGCCACCAGACTACAAGGCAGAGAGTTCCACTGTTGAACAGCTCACACAGTTAGGAAGTTCATAGAGTTGGAAGAGACCACAGAGGGCATCCACTCCAACCCATTCTGTCATGCAGGAATACATAATTAAAACACTAACAACAGATTGTGATCCAGGCCCTGTTTAAAAAGAAGGAGTCTCTGCCATCCAGATGAGTTTCCTCTGTTAGCTCCAGCTCCCCATGTGGGGACATGACAGAAGCTTCCCTCAAAGATGGTAAAACATCAAAACATTCAGGCATCCCCTGGGCAATGTCATTGCAGACCGCCAATTCTCTCACACCAGAAGTGACTTGCAGTTTCTCAAGTTGTTCCTGACACACACAAAAAATTTTAAAAGCAGCTGCATCACACTGTTGACCCTTGTTCAGCTCGCAGTCTGCTAAGACTAATGCATTCCTTTAAACTTGGTCAGATCTTGCTCAACTTTCTACACTATTAAGGTAATTTTGGAATGTGGTCGTGTCCTAAGGAGTATTGCCTATTCCTCCTAATTGGTTGTCATCTGCAAATTTGACAAGTGCATAGAGTATGCATAAGGGCTAGGAATATACAGTGATATAAACTAGCCATAATGTTAATAATATAATTTATTGAAATGGGCATCTATAAAACACACACACACAGGTGCAGGTAAAGCAGGAAGCTCTTTTGACCATGGTGGTGGTGAAGTTTTAACTTTCCAATTCTGAAAGAGTTTTTGCAACACGAAGTATCCAAAATCCTCACTTAAATTGCACATCACATGGACACAAATTTACCTATTTTATTTTATTTATTTACAGTATTTACATTCCACCCTTCTCACTGCGCAGGGGACTCAGGGCGGATCACAATGCACACATACATGGCAAACATTCAATGCCATAGACACACAACCTATATAGACAGACACATAGAGGCTATTAAACTTTTCAGCTTCATGAGGATATGCTTTAAATTCCAGCCACCGGGGGAGCTGTTGCTTCATCGTCCACTTGTGACACCAATGGAGTACTTCCTCATTCTTTTGCATGCTGCTGGAGAGTTTTTTAATGGCATTGTAAATTAGTTAAATTAGCCTCCCCACTTAAGCAGTTCCTAAATTTCCTACTTGACAGATGCAATTGTCTTTTGGTCTGCAAAGGTTGACAGCAAGCTAGAAAAAAATGATTGGGAGCTCACTCCAACCCAGGCTAGCTTTGAACTCAT